>NC_056737.1:682967124-683044624 GCF_019279795.1 Protopterus annectens | reverse complement strand
CAATCTATTCAAAGCAGCTCAATCCATGTAGCCAAGAAAAGTGTATGTCACAGCTTGTTAGAAACCATATAAATCACTTCCTCGGAAGCTATGATCACTTCCCTCCTGTCATGGTGATGTCCTTTCAATGTTCTCTCCTCCTTCTTGTTAGACATGGTTCTTAAGTTGAAGATTGTAAGATAGTCCCCCTTCATCATTGGTTAAAAGGTCATAGTTGATTTTCCTAAGTTGTAATATGCTTTTGATGGAGTAGCCTGCATTGAGTCCTGGTTTCATGTAGGCATTTAAGCAAATTTCCATTCAAGTTCTCTTTTGCCAACAATGCATTTTTATTGCCATCAAGTTCAGTTTAAACTATGTTGGATAAAACATGAAAATTAAACTTGTGTTCTGGATTATCTAGGTTGTGTTTTGCAAGAGAACCCTGGTGCCATTGTGATAAATATCAGATAAGTGCCGTGAAATTCTTATCTTAAACTTACTGGTCATTTTACCTAAATAGTAGGCTGGCATTTCAAACATTTTTACTTGTATACAACCTCTAAATTACAGTCATATGATTTTGCTTTGAAGTTTCTTACCCATGGAACCGTATGTATTGTGATATGTCACACTCTTTTATTTGCAAATGCTGCTGCTTTGGGATCCACAGTAAGAAGTGCCAGTTTCCAAATAAATCTTTTCTATCTGTCCCAAGAAAAGCTGTAAAGACCTTATGTTTTTTTCAAAATGAATGTCGGACCGGGTTCCAGTGTCATACTGATCTCTTTATTTATTGTTGATGATCCATTTTGATTCCCTGATTATTCTGATGGCTAAGTTACCCTGGGCAAATGTGATAACCATACTACATTTGTTGTTATCATTGTTTGGGTTTGTATGTAGCCTTCTGAAATAATGGTGTAGTCTGTTGGTTGATTACAAGATGGTTCAGTTGTTGGAAAGATTCAGTGATTTGTAGGTTTTAGGATGCTAGGTAGCATGCTAGCTTTATAACCTCTCATGGAGTAGTCCCTTTTTAGGCTATTGATGTTGTCTATGAAGTCTTCTATTTGTTTGGACTCCTTTGCCATCCGCATCAATTGGGACTTGATGACGTTGCCCTTGGTGATGAAAAGGTGCATGCTGTAAGAGCATGTTGACCCTGGCAAGTTTTCTGTAAAGATTGCTGCTGAGGAGGCTCCTTTCATTTGTCTTGCTAAATGTTATAGTGGGGAAATTGACTGTATTACTGCTGTAGCATGTGGCAAGCTTCAGGATGGTTGTGTAGTTGTATATATAATTGAAACATTCTAATAGTTTGGCTTTTTTACTGTTCCAGACAATAAACATATCATCAATGAAACACCAGTAGCAGTCCATGTAATTGCAGTACTCTAAGTTATAGATGGTCTCTTCTTCCCATTTGCTAAACTGGAGGATATGCCAGCTCCCATAGCAATGTCTGTGGCCTGTTTGTAAAGTTGGCCTTTAAATTTAAAGTAGTTATTGTCAAGCAAGGTATCTAGGACATTTGTGGTAAGAAGAATTTGTTCTGGAAGGGCACCACTTTCCCTGATGAGGTCCTGTTTCATGGCTTTAATGCACTACAGATAGAGTAAAACTGTATAAAGGCTTCTGTATCATTTGCCATTAGCTGTGTGTTGTCCATTGTGTTGATGTCTCTAATTTTCTTTCGAAAGTCCAAGGTGTTCAGAATAAATGATTTAGTTCTTGCTGCTAGCAGTTTAATGGTGATTTCAATATAGATTGAAATCATTTGTCAGTTGTGCAATAAGTAGCAAATTTGCTTTTGGGTGCAGAAGACTGTGGGTTCTATTTCCAGATAAGGTAGATTGATTGACAACACTACATTGCATTACACCAAAAGGGAGATACTGCATTCCTGAGTGTGTCATCCTTCAGGTGAGATGTTAATCCCAGTGGTAGCTCAGGTGGATGTAAAAGATCACACAACACCTATTGAAAAAGAGTGGGAGTCTTTATTAAAAAACAAAACACTTAATTTACATTACATATATACAATTTACAATATATACAGTATAAACCAAAATGCAAGCAAACACCTGGAACTGGTATGTAATAAGATCAGAATAAAAGCAAAATGACCAGGATACATGAGACTCGGAGAACAGTTTAATGCAATAAAATATGGTTAAGTGTTTTTGTCTTTCGAAAACATCTTCAGAACCATAAATGAAAAAAAAAACAGCCCCCATGGTGAAGGCAAATAATAATAAAAAAAAATTTGTGACACACACCTATGTACTAACCAGTCACAAGCTAGATAATACAAAAGTCTGCCAACATAGTTAAAGAGACAGTGAAAATCATATTAAAAAATGTCAGCCAAGACATATTAAAAACCACATCAGTAGAGAAATCAGTGACTAAAAAAGCAATAATATAATCTAAAGGCTCTAAGCTTAAGTTCACTGGAGATTGAAATGGCTTCATTAAGACCGGGATGATTTGTGGCATCTAAACAGAGCTTCCAAATGATTTTCTGGTGCAGAAGCCGATTATGCCATTCCCCAGTGTACAATGTTGAATCAATTTGTTCTAACACAATAAATTAGATTTTTCTGAAGTTAGCATGGGGGGAGGCAAGTCTGGCTAGCACACTTTAGTTATCCATTTCAGTAATGCTGTATATGTTCTGGTAAATTCATTTATTTAATGTGTTAGTAGTCTTTCCAGTATAGCAAGCAGAGGAGGAACAGCACCTAGACAGATAGACCATCTTTTCAGAGAAACAGTTGAATGTACTGCAAACTGTCGATTTTTGAATCTTCTCCAAAAACACACCCCAAATTCCATGTCAGTATAAGAACATTGATGATAACAGCCACATTTAGATGTTTTGAAGGAGCTGTTCATGGATGCATTCATAGGTATTTCCAATCTGTTATTTATATTGGTTCTGTTTTTAAAGGTAAATATGAGGGGGAAGGTCAAAAAAATTTTGAGATCATCATCACATTACAGGATTGACCAGTTCCTGCGAAACATTCACCAGATATCATAAGCATCTGAAGAATAGTGCAGTACTATGTTCATAGAATGACAACAATTGTGAGTGGTAGGATGATTATCAATAACCCCACCTTTTCCAGGCTTAGAATTCTGCAAATCCTTTTGAATAATGGGATGATATCTCCCGTCCATTTCTTGTAACGCCTGTGCATAAAAATTGTCAGTAATCGAAATTGGATATCCACATTCAAGGAACATGTTCTTTAACTTGTTAAATTGATCAACACAAACAATATTAGAGGATAGCTGAGGTATTCTTATAAATTAGCCCTTTACCACCCCTTTCTTCCGATGTAATGGGTGGCTACTTCCGAAGTGTAGGAAAGTTTTACAAAACTTGGGTTTCCTGTAAATGGGTGTGTCCAATAACCCACCAGGCCCTTTCTTGATTTCAATATCAGGAAAATGTTTGCAGACAGAACTTAGATTGTATGTAAATTCCAAAAACATGGAAGTCAATTCCAACTGTATAACAAAATCTAGGAGTTGTTCTTTGTTGCCTGACCACACAATAAATATATCATCCAAATATCAATAATAACAATGGACAAAAAGATCGAGTTTGAAAACTCCTTCGATTTCCCCACTGAGTAAAATTGCATTTGCAAAAATAGGGGCACACGTCCCCCCTTAGCAACACCTTGCAGTTGGTTGTAATATTCCCCATTGAAGAGAATAAAATTATTACTTAGAATCAAATCCATGAAGTCATTAACAAGTGTCACAGCATTCTCAGTCAAAAGTCCAAATTGAAACACCACATCCACAAACCAATGTAATCCTTCATGAGGGATGGCAATGAATAAGTTCTTAATGTCACAACTTACCAATAAATAGTTTTCACAAACCTCAGTTCTCCTGAGTTTATCCCAAAAGTCCCAGGAGTCCCAAAATAACATGGGAGAATTGTTGAACAGTGACTTAAATAGATAACAAAAGTGCACTAGCCGGACATGCCTCCACATGTGCTGACATCAGAAAATTCAGATTTACTGTGTTTAAACAAACTGATTCAACATTATACACTGGGGACTAGCACAACTGGTTTCTGTTCCGAGAAATGATTTGGAAGCTTTGTTTAAATGCCACTACTCATCCTGGTCTTAGTGAAACCATTTCAATCTCCAGTCAGCTTAAGCTTACAGCCTCTAGTTTATAACATTGCTTTTTGATTTCTAGTCATTGATTTCTGTATTGATGTGGCTTTTAATATGTCTTGGCTGACAGTTTTTAATGTGATTTCTGCTGTCTCTTTAACTATATTGGTGGGCTTTTGTATTATCTAGCTTGTGGTTAGTATATGGGGATGTGTCACCAATTTGGGTTTTTTATTTGCCTTCACAATGGATGTTGGTTTTATTCATTTATGGTTCTGAAAATGTCTTTGAAAGATGAACGTGTTTAGCCATATTTTATTGCATTAACGTGTTCCTCAAGTCTTGTGCTTCCTGGTCATGTTGCTTTTCTAATCTATACAATATGTACACTATTTACAATTTTAGAAAAAATCATTTCAGTTCCTCTTCAAAAATGATAATGATTTTACATTATGTGACCCCCACTCTAATTTCCAAAACCAAAATCTTATTTTTTAACATTGTAGCTAAATCCCATTTTTCATTAAACATGATTTACTTTACTCTTTGGTTTGAAATCAACCATACATTATACAAATTATTTTTTTATCAGTTCTTTTATATAGTTTCTACTTATGTTCTTATAATATCCACATTTGATCATATCCGTATTTAATTAATTTGCCTCTGTAAACCCCTCTAAATAGTTCAAATCCACAATCTTCTTCCATAATGTTTTAATTCTTTTACATCCTAAAAACATGTTCCCTAGTCTCAAATTCTTTACAATAAGGACAAGTTCTATCCTTTTTACTTTTGTAAGCCATCTTTGCTTTTACTGGGAGTTTTTGTATAGTCAATCTCCATAATAAGTCCCGACTCCTGACACTCCAACATATCCTTATATATTCCCATTCTTGCTTGTATTGCTATAATTTTATCTTTATGCATCTCTTTCCATGGATCTGCTGAAAGATATGTATTCATAATTCTATTATACCATTGTCTACTCTCATATTCAATCTGATTATTTTTTTTTCCAAAGTAAAATTCTATCTTGATAATTGTTTATTTCATTGTTAGGACATAGTCTCTTTTTTAAAGTTTAAGAGCTACATCCATTCCATTTTATATTTGTCTTAATATCTGTGTTAATAATGAAGCATCATTGTCCTTTAAACATTTTAATATTTTATATCCATGTAAAGATGCTGCATACACCACTGGATTTATCATTTGTAAACCTTCTTCTTCCTCTTTGACATACAAAACTCCCTTTTAACTGTGTTCAAGCTTGATCCCCAAATAAAGGGAAAATATGTTATAAACTTCCTTCTCATATATTAAAGGTATACTAAAGCACTTATTAAATATGCAATTCTTACTAGTAATAGTGAATTAATTAAATATATTTGTCTTAAATGATACTCTAAATGATTTCTAAAACATGCAAGAACTTTTCATTGCTTCTAACTTTTTCCATATAATTTCTGCATTTTCTTGTTTTCCAAAACACACCCCAAACACCTTTATGTTTATCATATTAAATTTAATAACTCCTAACTCCTACCATTCCTTCCAAGCCTAATCCTTGTTTTTTCTCTTTATTTATATATAAACCTATCACTTATAAATATTCATGTAAATAATTTATCACTCTACTCATTCCTTTACTATTTTTGTAACAAGAATAATGTCATCTGCATATGATAACATAATCACCATAATTATTTCTTCATTAGCTATATAATTCATGTTCTCCATTTCTCTATTAACATGTGTAGAGATCACATTGATTACCAATGCAAATATTATGCTACTTAATGGAATCCTTGTCTTATACCCTTCTTGAGCACTATTCATTCACTTAACCAACCATTTACTAATGCCTTAACTATATTTAACTTATAAGCTGTAATGCAGACCTTTCTTATTTTGTTACCTATATGCTTTGAATATTTCCCATAACACATTGTGTTAAACTGAATCAAAGGCTTTACTTTGATCACCTAGCATAATTTTACTTGATCATTTCTGTATAGAACATCATGTACTAATTCCCTAATTACTAGGAGCAATGCTTGAATACTTTTTCTTTTTATACAATATATATATATATTGCCATCTATAACCTTACTTATTTTATTTTGCATTCTCTTTGTAAAATTTTCATAAATATTTTATAGTCTGTATTATTTAGGACTATAGGTCTCTAGATGTGCATCTCATATTTATCACCTTTTTTCCATATAAATGTAATTACTCTGCTACACAGTTTTTGTATTGACATCCTTTGTTTAACCATTCATTTAATACCATTAGAAAACATTTCTTCTGATGTTGTCATATTTTTATACATCCTGTACTTTATTACATCTGGGCCAGCTGCAGATTCTAAATTAACAGCTTTTCACATATTTTCTAATTCCTCCACCATAATTTTCTTTTCCAAATCCGTATTTTGTTCTGAAAAAGTAACTACATTTCATTTATTGATAGTTTGTATTGTCTGTCCTTTAAAAATCTCTTTTATATATTTCTACTAGTTCCATAATCTTATTTGGTGCATTATGTATTATACCTGATGTATCATTCATGTCTCTCAAAATACTGTTATTTTATTTAATGAATGTGTTCAAATACAGAGCAATTTCTTTTTCCCATGAAGTAAATATATTTGCTTGTACAGTAAATGCTTTATTTTCATTTTATTCAAATTATATAACTTTTGTTCTTTGATAAAAATAAAACGCCTTCATTTTTTCTAAGCTATGAAAAGTATCTTTACTTAACTGCTTGTAGTTTATTTTCCCCCTTTCTTTTTTTTTCTTTCCCATTGTATGGGAAATTTTTACTTCTGTTTAAAGAACAATCATCATTCTGACCACTCCATGTAAAAAATCTTTCATTTCCACATGATATTGCCATAAATTTAGTATATCAACTTTTCCTTTGTCATCCCATTTAACTTCATTAATTATTTTAATTCCCTTTCCTACTTTTATATACTCAGTATTTCTTTTTGACTGAATTCAGATTGCCTGATGATCTGAAAAAAAAGTCATCAAAATATCTTCTTCTACTATTAATAATCCTGATGAAGTTAAGAAATGGTCTATTTCAGATATTTTGCATGAAGAGGTTGAGAGGTATGGGGGTTTCTAGGATGTCTTCCAAATGTGCAGAAGCATGCAGAAATACACAGCAATAAGTCAAACCTGTCCCTTCCTAGAGAAAATAACACTATTTTTTTTTTATCAAACAAATTAAATTTAACCATAGTTGTGCAGGTTTGCCCATTGCTTAGCTTAAATAGCACAAGAAGATAAATAGCAAAATATATATTCAGTTAAAGCAGTACTGCAATAGTGTAGTGGTCAGAGCTTTTGCTTTCCAAGCAGTTATTTCTGGTTCGATCCTCACTGTAGTAAATTCCATTTTCCATGTGAAAGAATTTATGAAAATTTTTTTGCTGTATAACCGACTATATAACACATATATGTGAATTGGAGAACTGCAGTAAGTCCAGATGTGAGGTGTCATAATAAAGTGGTGAAATCCCCCAATAAGCACAAGTACCCCATACAGTGTACATACATATGAATCACGGATACTAAACAAATATATAACATGTAATGAATGATAAATCAATGCCAAACAGCAAATAGTATGCACATGAAAAATCAGCAATGCTAAGCATTGCACACCTCTGCTTACTAGGTGTAAGCAATGCATAGCCCAGCTTAATCAATTTTCCAACTGGTATACCCCTTTAAGCAATGCCAGCCTTAGGTAAGCAGGTTTGCCCATAGCGTGGCATTTTCAAACCCATCCAATCACGGAAAATATGGGACATCAGCCCTATTTCAACCCCACAGGTAGGAATACATCTCATAGCTGGTTGCAACTTCCTCCTGTAGGCACAATGGCTGGTGTCAGAGAAGGATCACGCTTCCAAACACAGCACTGGGGCATCCAGGAGTCCAAGGTCATGGCAGGAATCCTGGTAAAAGACCATGAAGAAAGACTGCTGCAGGGTCAGTACCCGGGTTCCCAATACAAAGCGAAAGCCTGGGACTGTCTCACCAATGACCTCACCAGTGCCACTGGTATCCCTCAAACTGGTGAGCAGGTCAGGCATCACTATGCCGACCTGAAATGGTGGAAGAGGGAACTCTTGGATCAGTGGATCCATGAAGCTTGGCAGGGTGATGTCCCAGCAGTGTGTAAATACTCATTCTTCTACCTGTTTAATAATTGCCAGCTCATGTATATTATGGATAGGTATGGCTAAATATTCCTTTTATGTCTTTTACAGCAGCAGTGTAGCAGGCTGTGAATCAGGAAGCCCATGCATGTAGGCTGTAGAGGCTGCAATGTGAGGCAGGTTAGTAATAATCTTGCATGTACTGTCATAAGAAATAAATCTAAAAGCAGTAGAAAGTTAATTGCCAGTATAAAACCTGCATTGTGTATGGGATGTACTGAATAAACCATATAATATGGCAGGAAGAGTCTCATATAGGTTGTATGTAAATAAAAAGATAGCAGCCTGGCAATAAAGGTCTAACTCCTGGACTCCTTGTGTTTACTCTGGTATCATATGGTAATGTAGTGTTGCATTCTCTTAATAGTACTGTTGTATTAAGCACTGTTACCCACACTGTGTTACATAAATAAAATGTGTAGGAATGTCTGTATACAACTGTTGTAATCACAAGGGCAGATTGTACAACTGAGGGAGACTTAGACAGAAAACAGTGAAAAGATACACAACAAAATCCAAATAACGCACTCAACTGAGATGTAAACTGTTGTATTTTTAGCACACATAGCCATGGCTCGAATTCTGGGAGTGGTAGTAAGCTATATGCAGAATCATACCCCTCAACTGTACAGATTTTGTCAGAAAGTTCAGATAATTGGCTTATATTTCTTACCTGTCACCCTGCCCCCCTGGCAAATCAGTGTGATGATCTCTGATGTTTAGGCAGCATTTAATGACATATAACTGTCAGATCTGTAAATATTCAGAAAATATGATCCCAGAAGTTTAGGCAGCAAATAATGACATACAACTGATTGTCAGACACCTTAAAACATCAGTAATGTATCTATAATAACAAACCTGTCACTCTAGCAACTCACCAAAATGTTATGAGAGTAATATGCAAAGTATGTCCCATCTGTACCCCCATGTTGTGAAGCTATGACTAGAGTGTGTGCAGTAACAGAGTGAGATGTACGTGCATAATAGTAATGTGGTATCTGGTAATATGTGTGGCAACATTCAGGTAGTGTTAACAAACATTCCCTCCACAGGTATGTCAGATAAGAAAACTGTGCCTGGAAATAAAAGATTGAAATCCTGGACTGGTACTGTTTAGTCTGGTATTGTATGGCATTGTTAGTGTTGCAGTTTCTCTGAATAATAATATATTACTCATGACTGTCATCCACACTGTGCTACATAATAAAACTGTCTAGGAATCCCTGTATTGTAGTGTTGTAATTACAAGGTCAGATTGTAAAACCATGGGGAGACTTATAGACAGAAATCAGTGAAGAGATACACAGCAATATCTAAATAGCACACTCAACTGTGATGTACACTATTTTATTTATAGCAGATACAGCCATGGTTCAAATCATGGGAGTGGTAATAAGCTGTATGCAGAATCATACCCCTCAACTGTACAGATTTGTTCAGAATGTCCAGATAATTGGTCTATATCCGCTGCCTGTTACCCTGTCGCCCTGGCAAATCAGTGTGATGATCTCTGACATTTAGGCAGCATTTAATGACATATAACTGACTGTCAGATCTGTAAATATTCAGAAAATGTATATGAAAACAAACCTGTCATTGTAGCAACTCACCAAAGGTTTATGAGGGCAATTGTCAAATATGTCCCAGTTTCACCTGCATTGCCCAGAGTGTGTGCAATAAGAGATTGAGAGGTATGTGCATAATGCCAACCTGGAATCTGGGAATATGTGTAGAAACAGTCAGGTAGTGTTAACAAACAATACCTCCACAGGTATACCAGGTAAGAGGTGTATACTGTAGGTAAAACACAGTTCACATATATAGTTGTCTGAAAACATACTACTGTCCAAAATAAGGCCATAGGGTAGTGTAATAATACCTGTAAGGTGCAGATTACAGTTCTGATTAAGAAAGTATTGAGAACTACAGGGGTATACAAGTTGTTAATTGACATCTCTCTCTACCCCCCACCATATCTGCAACAATAATCTAAATACACAATTCAATGGGTATGTGTACAATTAAATCTACTGTTGGGACGTATGCCCTATTGTTTGATAAATATTGAAATTTGTTTCTATGCATGTGCCATGTTGAAATACTCCCACATTGGTGGCATGCTGCCATCAATGAACCTGCATGCTGTTGTAATGGCCACTGTGGTTCCATATATACATGTGTTCTCTTTGCTATGCAACTCTATATCTGGTGTTTTGGGTTAATGGGAATATATATGCATGCTGTTATACCTAATCCTGGAATGTGTTGACTGTTACTAACCCACATATGTTTTAAAATTGAAACATCATAGCATGTTTCGGAAGGCCGCTCACAGTGGACCCACCTCTCCCACATCATCTGGCCATGGCACCAGGCACCAGCATGTCTGGGGCCCACCCCAGGACCTCCTTGTTTGCTGGTCCTGCACCACCTTCAGGTGGAACCATTTCAAGGGATGGGGCTCGACCACCCCCCGGAGTGGGCGCAGACAGGAAATTGTCACCCATTGTCAGGTCCGGGATCTGGTGTGTAGCGAGCTCTGCAGGGAGTTCGGAGATCAGCTACGCCAGCTTGAGGGTCATGTGGTGCATCTAGAGGGTCAGCCTGCCCCTCCTACCCAGCCCCCAGCACAGCCATCTTTGGGGCCGTGAAGGTACAGTGATGACTGCCCATGAGTATATATATATATATATATATATATATATATATATATATATATATATATATATATATATGTATGTACACATGCACACACATATTCATATATTACTACGTATAGATATGTATAGGAAGATACATATTTATAGGGTGCACAGCATATTGAACAGCCAGTATTCCTACAGTTGCCACCTTTTAAAATGGAAAGTGTTTGATTCTCTCATACAAAAGACAATTATTGCATGAAACATATACCCACAGAGAAGTCAAAGGATATGACACCACACACAGGTTTGCATACATAAGAAATGTTTATTTGTATACTATTACGGCTGTATATGCCATGTCATATAGCTGTTAGGTGTTTGAAATAGATACTAACTGAGTAATGCAACTCTCAAGCAAAACATTTTGTACAGTAATCTGAAAGCATAACATATGTTGCTGTCCAGGCCAATGCCTTCAAGTAGTACAACAGTAAAGAAACACTGGCCCAGAAGATAAGAATCAATTAACAGTAAGTAATGCAGATGTAGTTCAGCAGCTTCCAATTGCACTCTGTACTCAACCCCTAGGGGGAAAAGAATTAAGTTGTCATAATGAAGATCTATCTGTTACATAACAATGCTTAACTTAAAACATCACTATCACACAAGCAGAACAGTCTGTAAGGCAGTAAGCACTAGCCCACCAATGTTCCCAAGGTGAAATGTATGAAAATTTACAGCCATATACCTTAAGGTGTCTTACTACTGATATCCCTTCCATGTAACAGCCTAGGTTATAGATGGTGCATACTCCTCCCTCATAGAATGACTTACAGAGGCATATAACAGTGTTACATACACTGACCTCTGGACTGTACAAGGACACACATGTTTTATCCAGCTGTAGCCCACATATATATATATATATATATATATATATATATATATGGACCCTACCCCACAATATGTGTGGGGACCACAACATCAACGTAATGATGGCAGGAATGGCAGCATGACATAATCATAGGCCACTACTTAACAACCTCTTACTGCATGACATATAGACAAAGCCTGGTATATAGGTTTCGACTCCTTTGCCATCCACATCAATTGGGACTTGATGACGTTGCCCTAGGTGATGAAAAGGTGCATGCTGTAGGAGCATGTTGACCCTGGCAAGTTTTCTGTAAAGATTGCTGCTGAGGAGACTCCTTTCATTTGTCTTGCTAAATGTCATAGTGGGGAAATTGACTGTATTACTGCTGTAGCATGTGGCAAGCTTCAGGATAGTTGTGTAGTTGTATATATAATTGAAACATTCTAATAGTTTGGCTTTTTTACTGTTCCAGACAATAAACATATCATCAATGAAACACCAGTAGCAGTCCATGTAATTGCAGTACTCTAAGTTATAGATGGTCTCTTCTTCCCATTTGCTAAACTGGAGGATATGCCAGCTCCCATAGCAATGTCCGTGGCCTGTTTGTAAAGTTGGCCTTTAAACTTAAAGTAGTTATTGTCAAGCAAGGTATCTAGGACATTTGTGGTAAGAAGAATTTGTTCTGGAAGGGCATCACTTTCCCTGATGAGGTCCTGTTTCATGGCTTTAATGCACTACAGATAGAGTAAAATTATATAAAGGCTTCTGTATCAGTTGCCATTAGCTGTGTGCTGTCCATTGTGTTGATGTCTCTAATTTTCTTTCGAAAGTCCAAGGTGTTCAGAATAAATGATTTAGTTCTTACTGCTAGCAGTTTAATGGTGATTTCAATATAGAATGAAATCATTTGTCAGTTGTGAAATAAGTAGCAAATTTGCATTTGGGTGCAGAAGACTGTGGGTTCTATTTCCATATAAGGTAGATTGATTGACAACACTACATTGCAGTACACCACAAGGGAGATACTGCATTCCTGAGTGTGTCATCCTTCAGGTGAGATGTTAATCCCAGTGGTAGCTCAGGTGGATGTAAAAGATCACACAACACCTATTGAAAAAGAGTGGGAGACTTTATTAAAAAACAAAACACTTAATTTACATTACATATATACAATTTACAATATATACAGTATAAACCAAAATGCAAGCAAACACCTGGAACTGGTATGTAATAAGATCAGAATAAAAGGAAAATGACCAGGATACATGAGACTAGGAGAACACTTTAATGCAATAAAATATGGTTAAGTGTTTTTGTCTTTCGAAAACATCTTCAGAACCATAAATGAAAAAAAACAGCACCCATGGTGAAGGCAAATAATAAAAAAAAACAAATTTGTGACACACACCTATGTACTAACCAGTCACAAGCTAGATAATACAAAAGTCTGCCAACATAGTTAAAGAGACAGTGAAAATCATATTAAAAAATGTCAGCCAAGACATATTAAAAACCACATCAGTAGAGAAATCAGTGACTAAAAAAGCAATAATATAATCTAAAGGCTCTAAGCTTAAGTTCACTGGAGACTGAAATGGCTTCATTAAGACCGGGATGATTAGTGGCATCTAAACAGAGCTTCCAAGTCATTTTCTGGTGCAGAAGCCGATTATGCCAGTCCTCAGTGTACAATGTTGAATCAATTTGTTCTAACACAATAAATTAGATTTTTCTGAAGTTAGCATGGGGGGAGGCAAGTCTGGCTAGCACACTTTAGTTATCCATTTCAGTAATGCTGTATATGTTTTGGTAAATTCATTTATTTAATGTGTTAGTAGTCTTTCCAGTATAGCAAGCAGAGCAGGAATAGCACCTAGCCAGATAGACCACCTTTTCAGAGAAACAGTTGAATGTACCGCAAACTGTCGATTTTTGAATCTTCTCCAAAAACACACCCCAAATTCCATGTCAGTAAAAGAACATTGATGATAACAGCCACATTTAGATGTTTTGAAGGAGCTGTTCATGGATGCATTCATAGGTATTTCCAATCTGTTATTTATATTGAGTCTGTTTTTAAAGGTAAATATGAGGGGAAGGTCAAAACATTTTGAGATCATCATCACATTACAAGATTGACCAGTTCCTGCGAAACATTCACCAGAAATCATAAGCATCTGAAGAATAGTGCAGTACTATGTTCATAGAATGACAGCAATTGTGAGTGGTAGGATGATTATCAGTAACCCCACCTTTTTCAGGCTTAGAATTCTGCAAATCCTTTTGAATAATGGGATGATATCTCCCGTCCATTTCTTGTAACGTCTGTGCATAAAAATTGTCAATAATCGAAATTGGATATCCACATTCAAGGAACATGTTCTTTAACTTGTTAAATTGACCAACACAAACAATATTAGAGGATAGCTGAGGTATTCTTATAAATTAGCCCTTTACCACCCCTTTCTTCTGATGTAATGGGTGGCTACTTCTGAAGTGTAGGAAAGTTTTACAAAACTTGGGTTTCCTGTAAATGGGTGTGTCCAATAACTCACCAGGCCCTTTCTTGATTTCAATATCAGGAAAATGTTTGCAGACAGAACTTAGATTGTATGTAAATTCCAAAAACATGGAAGTCAATTCCAACTGTATAACAACATCTAGGAGTTGTTCTTTGTTGCCTGACCACACAATAAATATATCATCCAAATATCAAAAATAACAATGGACAAAAAGATCAAGTTTGAAAACTCCTTCGATTTCCCCACTGAGTAAAATCACATTTGCAAAAATAGGGGCACACGTCCCCCCTTAGCAACACCTTGCAGTTGGTTGTAATATTCCCCATTGAAGAGAATAAAATTATTACTTAGAATCAAATCCATGAAGTCAGTAACAAGTGTCACAGCATTCTCAGTCAAAAGTCCAAATTGGAACACCACATCCACAAACCAACGTAATCCCTCATGAGGGATGGCAATGAATAAGTTCTTAATGTCACAACTTACCAATAAATAGTTTTCACAAATTTCAGTTCTCCTGAGTTTATCCCAAAGGTCCCAGGAGTCCCAAATAATGTGGGAGAATTGTTGAACAGTGACTTAAATAGATAACAAAAGTGCACTAGCCGGACATGTCTCCACCTGTGCTGACATCAGAAAATTTAGATTTACTGTGTTTAAACAAACTGATTCAACATTATACACTGGGGACTAGCACAACTGGTTTCTGTTCCGGGAAATGATTTGGAAGCTTTGTTTAAATGCCACTAATCATCCTGGTCTTAGTGAAACCATTTCAGTCTCCAGTCAGCTTAAACTTACAGCCTCTAGTTTATAACATTGCTTTTTGATTTCTAGTCATTGATTTCTGTATTGATGTGGCTTTTAATATGTTTTGGCTGACAGTTTTTAATGTGATTTCCGCTGTCTCTTTAACTATATTGGTGGGCTTTTGTATTATTTAGCTTGTGGTTAGTATATGGGGATGTATCACCAATTTGGGTTTTTTATTTGCCTTCACAATGGGTGTTGGTGTTATTCATTTATGGTTCTGAAAATATCTTTGAAAGATGAACGTGTTTAGCCATATTTTATTGCATTAACGTGTTCCTCGAGTCTTGTGCTTCCTGGTCATGTTGCTTTTATAATCTATACAATATGTACACTATTTACAATTTTAGAAAAAATAATTTCAATTCTTCTTCAAAAATGATAATAAGTTTACATTATGTGACCCCCATTCCAATTTCCATAACCAAAATCTTATTTGTTAACATTGTAGCTAAATCACATTTTTCATTAAACATGATTTACTTTACTCTTTGGTTTGAAATCAACCATACATTATACAAATTATTTTTATCAGCTCTTTTATATAGTTTCTACTTCTGTTCTTATAATATCCACATTTGATCATATCCATATTTAATTAATTTACCTCTGTAAACCCCTCTAAATAATTAAAATCCACAATCTTCTTCCATAATGTTTTAATTCTTTTACATCCTAAAAACATGTTCCCTAGTTTCAAATTCTTTACAATAAGGACAAGTTCTCTCCTTTTTACTTTTGTAAGCCATCTTTGCTTTTACTGGGAGTTTTTGTATAGTCAATCTCCATAATAAGTCCTGACACTCCAACATATCCTTATATCTTCCCATTGCTTGTATTGCTATAATTTTATCTTTATGCATCTCTTTCTATGGATCTGCTGAAATATATGTATTTATAATTCTATTATACCATTGTCTGCTCTCATATTCAATCTGATTATTTTTTTTTCCAAAGTAAAATTCTATCTTTTGATACTTGTTTATTTCATTGTTAGGACATAGTCTCTTTTTTAAAGTTTAAGAGCTATATCCATTCCATTTTATATTTGTCTTAATATCTGTGTTAATAATGAAGCATCATTGTCCTTTAAACATTTTAATATTTTATATCCATGTAAAGATGCTGCATACACCACTGGATTTATCATTTGTAAACCTTCTTCTTCCTCTTTGACATACAAAACTCCCCTTTTAACTGTGTTCAAGCTTGATCCCCAAATAAAGGGAAAATATGTTATAAACTTCCTTCTCATATATTAAAGGTATACTAAAGCACTTGTTAAATATGCAATTCGTGCTAGTAATATTGAATTAATTAAATATATTTGTCTTAAATGATACTCTAAATGATTTCTAAAACATGCAAGAACTTTTCATTGCTTCTAACTTTTTCCATATAATTTCTGCATTTTCTTGTTTTCCAGAACACACCCCAAACACCTTTATGTTTATCATATTAAATTTAATAACACCTAACTCCTAGCATTCCTTCCAAGCCTAATCCTTGCTTTTTCTCTTTATTTATATATAAACCTATCACTTATAAATATTCATGTAAATAATTTATCACTCTACTCATTCCTTTACTATTTTTGTAACAAGAATAATGTCATCTGCATATGATAACATAATCACCATAATTATTCCTTCATAGCTATATAATTCATGTTCTCCATTTCTCTATTAACATGTGTAGAGATCACATTGATTACCAATGCAAATATTATGCTACTCAATGGAATCCTTGTCTTATACCCTTCTTGAGCACTATTCATTCACTTAATCAACCATTTACTAATGCCTTAACTATATTTAACTTATAAGCTGTAATGCAGACCTTTCTTATCTTGTTACCTATATGCTTTGAATATTTCGCATAACACATTGTGTTAAACTGAATCAAAGGCTTTACTTTAATCACCTAGCATAATTTTACTTGATCATTTCTATATAGAACATCATGTACTAATTCTCTAATTACTAGGAGCAATGCTTGCATACTTTTTCTTTTTATACAATATATATATTGCCATCTATAACCTTACTTATTTTATTTTGCATTCTCTTTGTAAAATTTTCATAAATATTTTATAGTCTGTATTATTTAGGACTATAGGTCTCTAGCTGTGCATCTCATATTTATCACCTTTTTTCATATAAATGTAATTACTCTGCTACACAGTTTTTGTATTGACATCCTTTGTTTAACCATTCATTTAATACCATTAGAAAACATTTCTTCTGATGTTGTCATATTTTTATACATCCTGTACTTTATTACATCTGGGCCAGCTGCAGATTCTAAATTAACAGCTTTTCACATATTTTCTAATTCCTCCACCATAATTTTCTTTTCTAAATCCGTATCTTGTTCTGAAAAAGTAACTACATTTCATTTATTGATAGTTTGTATTGTCTGTCCTTTAAAAATCTCTTTTATATGTTTCTACTAGTTCCATAATCTTATTTGGTGCATTATGTATTATACCTAATGTATCATTCATGTCTCTCAAAATACTGTTATTTTCTTTAATGAATGTGTTCAAATACAGAGCAAATTATTTTTCCCATGAAGTAAATATATGTGCTTGTACAGTAAATGCTTTATTTTCATTTTATTCAAATTATATAACTTTTGTTCTTTGATAAAAATAAAACATCTTCATTTTTTCTAAGCTATCAAAAGTATCTTTACTTAACTCATTCTCTCTAGTACAACCTTTCTGAGTGTGCACCTTTAACTCCTAGTGGGTGTGGCCTGACCTTTTAAAAACTAAGTTATCACCTTACAATTCTAACAAATACTCATTGACAGAGGTCACATATCACTACAATTGTTTGCCATCATGTCTGCTTCAAGATAAAATATTCTGATACCTTGTATCTAGCATGATTTTTGAAATTATTATTGCAATATGAACAAGTAATATTTGATGCCTAGAGGAGCAGTAGGAGATAACTGCAGATGCACCTACAGGTGTCACTCGGATGTAATGAGTTAACTGCTTGTAGTTTATTTTCCCCCTTTCTTTTTTTTCTTTCCCATTGTATGGGAAACTATTACTTCTGTTTAAAGAACAATCATCATTCTGACCACTCCATGTAAAAATCTTTCATTTCCACATGATGTTGCCATAAATTTAGTATATCAACTTTTCCTTTGTCATCCCATTTAACTTAATTAATTATTTTAATTCCCTTTCCTACTTTTATATACTCAGTATTTCTTTTTGACTGAATTCAGATTGCCTGATGATCTGAAAAAAAAGTCATCAAAATATCTTCTTCTACTATTAATAATCCTGATGAAGTTAAGAAACGGTCTATTTCAGTTTTTTGTTCTCCTGTACTGTAAGTCCATGTATTCTTCTTCCAGATTTGCTGTTGCCCATATTTTATAGGATATAACACTAGTTTAACATCATAAGCTTTCTTTTTCTGCTGTCTTAATTTACAGTTAAAATCACCTACCACAATTATTTCCATATGTATAGCCACATATTGAATTATATTTTTAAACATACCTTCTCTTTCTCTCTTTTTATCACATATGCATAAAATTGCTATAATTCTAAAAATCTGATCTTTCCATCTTACATCAAGAAATGTTGTACTACCCATTATAACAAATATAATATCTAATATTTTATTGCATCTTTATATAGAATAGCTGTCCTTGAACAAGTCTCTTTCCCTAAATTCCAAATGACATTTTCCCCACCATACTTCAGTTTCAAGTTTCTCTTCTTTCATTAGGAATCTAAAATCTTCCAATATAATAATGTCACTATTCTATGTTTTGCACCACTCAAGGATTTTACAAAATGTTTTAAACTATTAATATTTATTGTTAAGATTTTACTAGTAATAATGTCTTAATATTTTTTCATCCTTTTCCTTTCTTTTTGTTTATTATATCCTTCTATAATGTTTCTTTCTCTCTCTGTCTCTCTCACACACCCTTTTGCCAATATAATTTCATTTTTTTAACTAAATTCCATTTCATGTCTTCACTGTCACCTAATCTTGACTCCCTTCTTCTCCTTTTTATACTAAGTTCTTCACTCTTTATTTTTTGTACTTCTTGTTCTGTTTCAAGGGTATTTATCAGAGCCTGTTCTGTTTGTATATTTACTATCTCTGTTTCTATCTCTATATATTAATTTACTTGATTCTGTTCTACCTGTGTATATAGTATCTCTGATTCTATCTCACTTGCTTTTTCTTCACATTCCAACCCTAAATGTCCTATTCTGTTACATTTATAACATCTTAACTCACATTTTTATATCATGTCCTGTCTTTCCACAGATAAAACATGTTCTCTTTTCATAACTAATAATCAAATGATTAGTTTTTTCACATAAAAAAATATTTAGACTGCCACAACATTTCATCATATCTTTGTCTCCTTGTACATATATAATGCTTGGAATGTGCACAATATTTTTTATTTCAATTTTCAAAACCACACGATAATTCCAAGCTCCAGTCCACGAACCTCTGTTATCATATACTTTTGAAGCATCTAATATGTATTTACATAATTTTGATAAATGTTTTAAAGTCTCATTTTCTACTTCAGTCCTGAATTGTATATAAATATTTTTCTCAGTCTCTCTATAAAGTGTTTTGAGCATATATAAATTCCAAGGTGCACAGTTATTCTTTTTCTCATCTTTCCCTAGAAATGTTTCTATCATTTGACCAGTCTCAAAAATAATGTTAGAATATGTCTCTTTATTTATATGTATAAAGGCCATTACCTTACTGGCTTTACTTCCCAAGATGTAATTACTTTGTCCCATACCTTATATCTGTCCAGTTCTCTATCTTCTTTATTCTCATTTTGTACTGTAAAGAGTTTCTTTTTTTTTGTACTTATTTCTTTCTTTTCCTCTTTCCCTTTTTCTACTCCAAACTTCACCATCTCTGCATTTCTTCACTGCATCCTGTCCATTAATTCTCCCCAGAAAACATCTTTGCCACTGCCTAGTTAACAAATGTTTGCCAAACCTATAAGCAACTCATCCCACAACCCTCCCATTTGGAGAGTTGTAACAACACATTCTTGTCCTCCCTAAAGAGATTCTGCTGAAAAATATCTTCTGAGTCGATGAAAAGCATGACTGTCTTTTTCTCCATATCCACACATTGGTTTTAAGAAAGCTTGACTGCCTTTTCTTCCTGATTACAACCTACATCTCCCTCTCGCAAAGGCTCACCTGCCTTTTCTTCATTCATAAGTGATTCCGATGTAGTCACGGCAACATTCTCTTCACAGACACTTTTATCTTCTATATTAGAATATTTACTAGTTTCTTTTATAAAATCTGCTTTGCAATTGATGAATACCTCCATTTTTCTTTTCTTTTTCTCCCTGCTTCTCCCTGCTTTTCCAAGCTGCCACTGCACCCAGACTGGAAACAGGGAGTATCACTTCAGTAGCAGTCCCTCTGCACAACAGCTGCAGAGTAGTGTTTTTTTATTGATATATACATTACATATTATTTACATATTTACATCTCTTTACAAATTTCTATACATTATAACCATCAATTTGGGAATTTCCTTCCCACCCTTTTATCCACAACCAAAACATTATTTTTTCCAAAATCTTTGTCAAAGTCCATTTTCCATTGTATTTAATTTCATTTAGTCTCATGTTCCATACAGTCCATAAAGCATAAAATATTACTCTGTCCATTTTCTTCACTTCTTCCTGTTTACATGCACCATAATAACCAAATTCTATTATGTCCATATTTATTTGTTCAAATTTTAACAAACTGTTCACCCTATTATCTTTACATATTTATTTCCACAAATTATTAACTCTTTCACATTTCAAAAACACATGCTCAGTAGTCTCAAACTCTCCACAGTTATTACATATTCTATCTTGCTTTTTTGTATGGTATATTTGTCTTAACTGGCAATTTTCTAATACACAATCTCCATAAAAAAAATTACATTCTTTAATCTTTTTATAGTTATTATATCTCATCATTATGGCTTTTTTCTTATCTATTTCTAAATCTTTCCATGGATCAGTACAATAAAATGCTTTTATAATACTTAATTACCTTTTATTTCTATTTTTCTCACATATATTCTTTATTTTCTATAACACAATTTTGTTTTGGTACTCTTTCATTTCTTCATTCACAATGCATTTCCTTCATTTTTCAACTTCCATTCCTTCCCACAATTCTTTGTATTTATAATATAGTATCATTCTATCAAATTTTTATTTCCCTTCATAATTCTTCTTAATACCTTATATAAAATGAAAGTTGCTGCATATACTACTGGGCTTATTAAACCCAAACCTTCTTGCTCTTCTTTCATATACAGAATCCCTATTTTGACATGATTCATTCTAGAGCCCCATATAAAAGTGAATATAATCATCAATTCCTTTTCATAGTTAATAGGAATCATATAGATGTTAGCAACATAAGCATTTTTTCCTATTACTATGATGTTCAACAAGTGTGCTTTTTTCTATATGAAAATCTATATGATTTCCAAAATTAGTCATATCCTTTACTTCTTTGAGTGCATTATCCCATTGTTGTTTTCTGTATTAATTCCTTCTAAATGGTATTCCTAATATAGCTATATATTTTTCATTGAACTCAACACCTCCTATCATACCTTCAAAACCAATTCCTTTACTTTTCTCCTTTTTTATACTTAAACCATTTTTTAGATTTATACTTAATTTCCCATTTACTTTTTTCCATCTGTACTTTATTTTTAACACTTAATACAATATCATCCACATAATTATACATTATTGGCAATTGTACTTCCTTCATCATTTTGTATCCACCACTACTTGACATTTTATTAATTTCCTTCACTATTACATTCATAACAATGCAAATTCATAATGATGGCACAGTGGTGCAGCGGTAGCATTGTTGCCTCACAGCAAGAGGTTTTCTGGTTTGATTCTTGTCTGAGATGCCTTCTGTGTGGAGTATGCATGTTCTCACTGTGTTCATGTGGATTTCTTCCCACATTCAAAGACATGCATCTGGAGAGTTTCTCGCCGGGCTTCTGCTGAAAATTGGCAATGTTCCAAGTTAGGCTTTCTCGGTTAACAAATAAATAAATTTAAATAAAACAAAAGATAACTAATGAGAAAATTATGCTACTAGCTGGGCATCCCTGCTTTATTCCACGTTATATTTTTATTTCTTCCCCAATCCAGCAATTTACATTTAGTTTTACATAATTCCTTTCATAAACAGAGTTTATTACTTGTAATACTTTTTGCTTACATTATATACCTGGTACTTATATCCCCTATCATAACCTTTGCCTCTACATTTTTATTTATAATATCATCAATTATTTCTCTTATTATCCATAATAACTCTTGACTTCCTTTTCTTTTTCTTCCAAATACATTTTGGTCATATATTCTATCCATTTTTTCTGTAACCTTTTTGTTATTCTCATACAAATTTTATAATCTGTATTATTCAATGTTGTAGCTCTCCAATTTTTTATCTCCTCTTCATTTCCTTTTTTAATATAAACTTTATAACTCCTATACATATCTCTTTCTCTTTAATTCCAGTTTCTAATCATTCATTGATAACTTGTATAAACATTAATTTTTGCCACTCTTTCATTTCTTTATGCATACCATATTCATTTCTGTCCAGTCCTGTTTGCAGAATTCATGCTAGTGTATTTTAAAATGTCATTCAGTTCTTTCATGGTTATTTTTTGTTCTAAATAATCCTTATCTTCCTTATTTAATATTTCACCTTTATAAATTTGTGCTATGTTTTCTTCTCTCTTGACAAATACTTCCAATACATATTTTTTAGTTATTTCATATATTCCTTCTTGCTGTCTTATCTGCTTACCTTCCTTATTTTTTTAATTTTCTTATTATTTTTCCTTCTTTTATTATTTTACTCAAATATGGTGCTACCTCTTCTTTATTTCTTTGCAAACAATATTTTTCATTATATAACAAATTGTTCATTTTAATTTGATTAATTTTATATATTTCTCTTTCTTTTTCATAAAAGGATTTTTTCTCCTCTAATAAGTCTCTAAATATTTCTTGACTTAATATCTTATATCTCTCTTTTTCTTTTCTTCCTTATACATTCTTAAAATACTTTCTTATATATTTTTTTAATATTAAGCCACCGGACAGTCAAGTTCTCATAAAACTCCCTCACAGCTGTATGATTTTTCCATAATTCCAGAAGTTCTTTTTTCTTTTCTAAATCTAATTCATTTTCATTAATTCTCTGTATTCCTTTTCCTATTCTTATATATTCTTCATTTCCCTGTACTTTAACCTATATTGCTACATGATCTGAAAATCCAGCATTCTTAATTCCTTTTTTATAACTTTTAAACTATCAGATATTAAAAAATAATCAATTTCTGTCCTAATTTCATTCCTTTTATAGGTCCAGTGGTTATTCTTCCAGTAACTTAACTTTCCACTTCTCATAATTTCTTTAGCCATTTTAACATCACAATTACTCTTCTTTTTCTTTAAATTACAATTAAAATCACCCACCACTATTATGTCCATATTTACACAAACATGTTCAAGAATGTGTTTAAATGTCATTTCTCTTTCTTTTTTTATTACATATGCATATAAAACTATAATTCTAGACACATATTTTTTCCATCTCACGTCTAGTACCATAGTTCGGCCTAGTCCCACTATGGTTACATCTAATATTTTTATGCTTTCTTGACTTAATATACATATGCCTGAGCATGTTTCTTTTCCCACATTCCAAACTACCACACCATTCCAAAGTTTTTCAGTTTGTGTTCTTTCTTTCAGCTGGAGAGTTTATTATGGCGCCCAGTTTGCAGTCGTCTGCGAACTTGGTGAGCCATAGTCCTCCCACGTTTGCCTGTACCTCGAAAAAGTATATACCGAACAAGAGTGGTCCCAGGACAGAACCCTGTGGGACGCCACTTGTGACCGGTTTCGAGTCTGACATGGCTCCAGCAACTCTCACTCTGTGGGTTCTGTCTTTGAGCCAGTTTGCGACCCATCTTGTGACATAGGGGTTTATATTTAAGTTGGATAGCTTATCTATGATGCCCGAGTGGGGTATTGTGTCAAATGCCTTTGCAAGGTCCAGATAGGCTGTGTGGACTACCTTCCCTTCATCTATGGCTTTGGTGACTGTTTTGAAGAAGTCATCCAGGTTCAAAAGGCAGGATCTGCCCTTGACAAAGCCGAACTGGGTAGGATCTAGTGTCTGTAGGTCCCCAATGTCTTTGTTTATGAACTCCATGATGATCCTCTCCATAGCCTTGCAGACTAAGCTAGTCAGGCTTGTGGGGCGATAGTTTCCAGGATCCGTAGAGGCTCCACCTTTGTGGAGTGGGACCACTGTTGTTGTACGCCATTCTGTGGGCACATATCCTGTAGTGAGGCTGAAATTGTATAGCTGTTTTATTTGAGGGATTAGTTCCTCTTGGAGTTCATGTAGGATGCAACCTGGGATGCCATCTGGTCCCATGGAAGCAGTGTTTTTTGCTTTGGAGAGGGCAGCCTTCACCTGAGCATCAGAGATGTTTGGGAGGCAGCCCTCTGCCGGGATAGATACTTGCTCTTTTGGGGGGGAGAAGTTTGCACTGAACCCGTCTGCCAGGATATTGGCGATGTCTGTGGGTTCAGTGTATTTTTTGTCATTTAGAATCAACTCAGAACAAGTCTGGGAGTTGCATCCCAGGTTCCTAACATAACTGAAAAAAGCCTTATGATTGTCTTTGGTGTCCTGTGCAATTTTTCTCTCAAAGCTGGCCTTGGAGGATTTTATGAGGGATTGTAATTTTTTACTAGTACTGATCAGAGATGCCTTCCCTATTAGGGATTTTGCTCTATCATGTAGTAGCTTCCTCCTTCTGTTGTACAGTTTATTTATGGCAGGGGTCCACCAGACTGGACGCCTGCTTTGGATGATTGGGTCTTGGTTTTGTTTGGGATAGCATGATCCATGCATTCCTGGAGATGTCCGTAGAATGCGTTTATATAGGATTCTGCAGTTTGGGCCATAGTTTCCACTGGCCCTGGGGCCTTGAAGGATTCCACTTCAGTTTTGAGAAGTGAGAAGTTTGCTTTTGAGAAGTTTTTCACTGTGGTTTTCTGAGCTGGGGGTGGGGTCGGGATGTGGACATCCAGTGAAATTAATTTATGGTCTGATCTTACCAATGAGGGATATACTTCTGGTGTGGAGCATAGAGTCCCCATGTTGGTAATGATCAGGTCTAGTATGTTGTCCCCTCTTGTGGGAGTGGTGACTAGTTGTTCCATAGCATTTGAGTTTATAATTTCAAGGAACCTTTGGGCTAAGGTGCTGGGGCTTGAGTAGTGCTCCCAGTCAATGTTTGGATAGTTGAAGTCGCCCAATATAATGGTGTTCGGAGAGATCTTCATGTTCTCCAATGTTTTCAGGAAAGCCGAATGGGATTCCTGACTTTGAGTGGGTGGTCTGTAGGATGCTATAAACTGAAAACAGTCTTGCCCACTGTTAGTTTCACATGGATGGTCTCTGATACTTGGTGCAATGCCACTAACCTGGAGGTGTGGATATCCTTGATAAATATGGAAACTCCCCCTCCTTTTGTGGTTCGGTCCGGGTTTTGGGGCCGAAAAGCATGATATGAGGTATAGCCTGGTAGTGCTGGGGTGCTCTCTGGAGCCTTGAACCAGGTTTATGTCACTGCACAGATATCAATGTTCTCCATATTGAGGAGAGCTTAGAGTGCGTGCATCTTGAGGTTAAGACTTCTGGCATTAAGCAGCATTACCCTAAGTTTCTTGTTCCTTGTGCTGTCTATGGGGGTGGGTTTGACTTTTGAGCCTTGCCTAAAAAAGGCACTATGGGGGTGGCAAGAGCCTTTGCCAATATCCGAAAGCCCAGTAGTGACAGGTGCAAGCCGTCCCTAGCGAAGCAACGTGGCTTGTCGAGCATGTCATCCCAGGCTGACAGACACTGGATCCCCTTTGAATGACACCAAAATTTTAGCCAATTGTTAAAATCGATCATTTTGTCTTTGTACTGTGGCATCATTCTAGGTGAGGGTAAGATGCTGCTCAAGGTCAGGGTCATACCAGCCTGGGCTACATGATCAGAGAGCTCCTCTATGTCTCTTTTCATGTAGTCCAGGGAGGTACATCTCAGGTCATTCACACCAGCATGTACAATAACTTCCCAGATTCACCAGCTGGACTGGAGAGGAAACCATTGAAAACCACAGTGAAAAACTTCTCAAAAGCGAACTTCTCACTTCTCAAAACTGAAGTGGAATCCTTCTAGGTCCCAGGGCCAGTGGAAACTACAGCCCAAACTGCAGAATCCTATATAAATGCATTCTACGGACATCTCCAGGAATGCATGGATCATGCTATCCCAAACAAAACCAAGACCCAATCATCCAAAGGCAGGTGTCCAGTCTGGGGAACCCCTGCCATAAATAAACTGTACAACAGAAGGAGGAAGCTACTACATGATAGAGCAAAATCCCTAATAGGGAAGGCATCTCTGATCAGTACTAGCAAAAATTACGATCCTCATAAAATCCTCCAAGGCCAGCTTCGAGAGAAAAATTGCACAGGACACCAAAGACAATCATAAGGCTTTTTTCAGTTATGTTAGAAACCTGGGATGCAACTCCCAGACTTGTTCTGAGTTGATTCTAAACGACAAAAAATACACTGAACCCACACACATCGCCAATATCCTGGCAGACAGGTTCAGTGCAAACTTCTCCACCCGCCCCCCAAAAGAGCAAGTATCTATCTCGGCAGAGGGCTGCCTCCCAAACATCTCAGATGCTCAGGTGAAGGCTGCCCTCTCCAAAGCAAAAAACACTGCTTCCATGGGATCAGATGGCGTCCCAGGTTAAGGCCCTACATGAACTACAAGAGGAACTAATCCCTCAAATAAAACAGCTATACAATCTCAGCCTCACTATAGGATATGTGCCCACAGAATGGCGTGACAGCAACAGTGGTCCCACTCCACAAAGGTGGAGCCTCTACGGACCCTGGAAACTATCGCCCCATAAGCCTGACTAGCTCAGTCTGCAAGGCTATGGAGAGGATCATCATGGAGCTCATAAACAAAGACATTGGGGACCTACAGACACTAGATCCTACCCAGTTCGGCTTTGTCAAGGGCAGATCCTGCCTTTTGAACCTGGTTGACTTCTTTGAAACAGTCACCAAAGCCATAGATGAAGGGAAGGTAGTCCACACAGCCTATCTAGACCTTGCAAAGGCATTTGACACAATACCCCACTTGGGCATCATAGATAAGCTATCCAGCTTAAATATAAACCCCTATGTCACAAGATGGGTCGCAAACTGGCTCAAAGACAGAACCCACAGAGTGAGAGTTGCTGGAGCCATGTCAGACTCGAAACCGGTCACAAGTGGCATCCCACAGGGTTCTGTCCTGGGACCACTCTTGTTCGGTATATACTTTTCCTAAGTACAGGCAACGTGGAGGACTATGGCTCACCAAGTTCGCAGACGACTGCAAACTGGGCGCCATAATCAACTCTCCAGCTGACACAAACATTCTTCAAAAAGGTCTCACAGAGACAGATAACTGGTGCCAGCGCCATGGTTTAAAGCTAAATGCCAAAAGATGTATAGTCATACCCTTTGGCAAAAACAATGTGCACACAAATTACCACATAGGTGGAAACCCATTAAGTACAGAGAAAGTTATTAGGGACCTGGGTACCCAAGTTGATAGCAATCTCTCCTTTGAAAACCACATTGCCAAAATGGTTAGAAAGACCTTCTACATAGCCCACCTCATCACAAAGAGTTTCACATCTAGATCAAGAGAGGTAATCGTGCCCCTTTATTCATCCCTCATCAGGCCCATCATAGAATACAATGCCCCTTTTGGGATGTACCTTACCTGACCCCTGCAGCAATTAGAAAGACCCCAAAAGTATCTCACCAAGAGGATCAAGGGTCTCAAACAGATGCCATATGCTGCTCGGTTAAAAAAACTCCAGCTCTACTCAGTTGCATACCGCCTACTTCGAGGCGATCTATGCCTGACATACAAAGCTATGTCAAATCCAGACTTAATGGACATGCTCCACCTCAGTAAATCTAAATCCCTTGGAGCCACATGCTTGAGGGACTTGAACCTCAGCACAGAAATAAATAGAACTTGCTGGAGGGACAGGTTCATAACCCAGAGGCTCCCTTCACTCTGGAATAGACTTCCAGTTCATGTAAGGCAGAGCACCTCACTGAATCTCTTCAAGAAGAATCTCGATAAGTGGATGGGGGATCATAGGTTTGTCCCAGGGATTACTCCCGTGTCACTATTAGACAGAGGCACAGTAAACTAAACCTTAAAAAGGGCACATTATACTCAAATCAAGGGGTGGTGTAAGCCATACAGAATCGGGCTAGGCTTATAATTGCCCCAGGGCAGATAGCCTAGTATGAATCTATGAACCTATTTGTATTTGCTTCGGAGTGACCTGAGTGCTTCCGTTATGTGGTGGATCCTAGCACCCGACAGGCAGCTCACCGTGACCTTCTCTTTATTCAGCCTGGTGAGCGGGACGTCAGTGTGTCTGACAATAGAGTCACCTATTTCAAGAGTATCAGGTGTGTTATTCAGCCTTAAGGGCTGTGGCTGCTTGGCACACTGACTTTGTGGGCTATGTGTTGTGCATGTTTTGTTTTGAGGTAGCGTTTGCTTGGATGTCTGCTTTGGAGGTCTCTGTCGCTTAGGTAGATTTTTATTTAGAGCCTCCGAGTATGTTTTTGTGTATTTATGTGTTTGGTTCGCTGATGTGGTGGGACTATGTGATACTGGAATTGTGTTGTGTGAGGTTACCTTCTCCTCCTGACTGGTTACACCAGTTTTGAGATGAGAGAGCTCAGCCTCCAGTTTGGCTAAATAGTTGCATCTCTCACATATATTTGAACCTGTTTGGAGGAGGAGAGGGTTGTCCGTGTACATGAGACAGTTGTAACATTGCCTCAAAATTCCCATATTCACCAGCTGGACTGGAGAGGAAACCATTGACTGACCTTTGGACATGCTAGAGTAATATAGAGAAACTGAATTTAAGATGGAGCAGTAGAGGACAGGGTAATCGTAGAGAGTATAAGAGTAAGTAGTGCTTATGGTTTAATAGTGCTAACTTGTAGGATTATATATATGTAGATGTATTTCTATATATATATATATATATATATATATATATATATATATATATATATATATATAAATATATGTATACATCTATATATATATTTTATATATATATATATATATATATATATATATATATATATATATATATATATGTATATATATATATATATATATATATATATATATGTAAGTATATATATATATATATATATATATATATATATATATATGTAAACATATATATATATATATATATATATATAAAATGTATATACATATATAGATATATATAGATATATAGATAGATAGATATATAAGTGAACACAACAAAGACATTCATGACAAAAGGCACTGTTAATGGAGGTGAGGGGGCCCAATTTAAGTACCTCTTGTAATTACTGATATCATCCCTTCCTCCCCACCGAAACAGATCTGCGTTGCAACACAATACCAACATTTGCAAGACTCATAACCAGGACCCTACACAACATAGCCACAAGAAGTTAACAGTAATCCATCCCACCTACACAATGTCAGGATGGTATCAATGAGATATCATGCAGAACAGTCTGTCAACCATAGGGAATGTACAATGTGGAAGCAGTAAACATTCCAATGATACATATACAATCAGACATATATGCAGATATATATTATATATATATATATATATATATATATATATATATATATATATATATATATATATATATATATACACACACACACATTTATATATAGATATATATGTATGTACACATGCGCACACATATACATATATTACTACGTATAGATATGTATAGGAAGATACATATTTAGAGGGTGCACAGCATATTGAACAGTCAGTATTCCTGCAGTTGCCACCTTTTAAAATGGAAACTCTTATTCTCTCATACAAAAGACAATTGTTGCATGAAACATATACCCACAGAGAAATCAAAGGATATGACACCACACACAGGTTTGCATACATAAGAAATGTTTATTTGTATACTATTACAGCTGTATATGCCATGTCATATAGCTGTTAGGTGTTTGAAATAGATACTGAGTAATGCAACTCTCAAGCAAAACATTTTATACAGTAATCCGAAAGCATAACATATGTTGCTGTCCAAGCCAAGGCCTTCAAGTAGTACAACAGTAAAGAAACACTGGCCCAGAAGATAAGAATCAATTAACAGTAAATAATGCAGATGTAGCTCAGCAGCCTCCAATTACACTCTGTAGTCAGCCCCTAGGGGAAAAAGAATTAAGTTGTCACAATGAAGATCTATCTGTTACATAACAATGCTTAACTTAAAACATCACTATCACACAAGCAGAACAGACTGTAATACAGTAAGCACTAGCCCACCAATGTTCTCAAGGTGAAATGTATGAAAATTTATAGCCATATACCTTAAGGTGTCTTACTACTGATATCCCTTACATGTAACAGCCTAGGTTATATATGGTGCATACTCCCCCCTCATAGAATGACTTACAGAGGCATATAACAGTGTTACATGCACTGACCTCTGGACTGTACAAGGACACACATGTTTTATCCAGCTGTAGCCCACATATATATGGACCCTACCCCACAATATGTGTGGGGACCACAACATCATTGTAATGATGGCAGGAATGGCAGCACGACAAAATCATAGGCCACTACTGAACAACCTCTTACTGCATGACATATGGACAAAGCCTGGTATATAGGTGGAGGACAGAGGCTGGAACACAGGGCCATATTTGCAATATTGTTGTTATACACTGAGAATGTTGCTGGTGTTACAGGATTGGCTGCAACATACCCTTATTCTGGAATATGAAGTCAGAAACACAAATGGATGTAGCCATGTACTGATAGCACTCAACAGACAGAATACCATTGATATATCTAAGACAAGACATGTGTGGTGGACAGACAAAACATAACAGCCAGTTCTCTGGCCATCATGTGGATAGGCCCACAGTTGAGAGCTATGCAGACAGACTATTCCATGTCAAACTAATATGTACACACAAACACTGTAACACTAGTGGTATACAATGCATATAACAGCACTACTCACACTGTCTGTAAGTCTGGAACCTTATACAAATATGTAGTTGGCCTGAGTCTGCAAGTCCTCTTGTAAGAGGTATTGCTACCTGCTGTCTGTACTACTGCTGCCCACACACAGGAAGGATGTCCTCCATACAGGAAAGGTAAAGGGACCACGCCCACATGATTTAAGAATTTATAGTAGTGGGTTGCCATGACAGTGGTAATTGGAAGTACTACACAGCAGGCTGCATACAGGTAGCAAGTGGTGGACAATGATTGCTGCAGCGACCATCACCTGATCATGTGCATCATTTACAAAATCCATGCTGCAATCTATTCAAAGCAGCACAATCCATGTAGTGGAGAGAGACAGAAAGAGAGAAAACAAACAAACATCCAGTAAATATAAACTTGTTCAACAAATGCACCTACAGACATCCCGAGTTAACCAAGGGGACACAGCAAACTGTATCCAGAAGAGATGACAATCCCACAACAGGTATGTGAAGCATATATGCATGTAATTGAATGTAGTACTTGGTTTATAATAATGGGATAGATGATGTGGAATGATTTATATGTGCCATCAGGTGTTGTTGTTGTAATGATGTCCTGCTGAATAACTGCTATGGACAATAGTGTCTGTCCCTGTGGGCAGTGGGCCAGGCCTGTCAACTGTGCAGATCAGCACTGAATGACAAGATGTAAGCCATCATAATGTGTGTTGGGTACCGCAAGACATGTATATTAGTGTGGCTCATAGCTGGTGGTGCAAGTAATGCCGTTATGATGGACACATGAGTTTTACAGCCCACCACTTGTAGTATAGTCATGTTAACGTGTAATGTAGTATGCACAAATGCCATAGGTGTGTAATAAGCTTACCTGTAATCTGTACCTATATATACCTCCCTAATGTTAGGCTGTGTCCACATGTGACACCTGTCTGTGTTGTAGCAAGGCAGAACAGTGCAGCTGTGCAGGAAGGAGAGTTGTATACCTGATCTTTGAATGGACCCCATATATATATATATATATATATATATATATATATATATATATATATATATATATGTGTGTGTGTGTGTGTGTGTGTGTGTGTGTATATATATATATATATATATATATATATATATATATATATATATATATATATATACATGTATGTCTACTCATAATATATATCTACACACACACACACACACACACACACACACACACACACACACACAAACACACACACACACACACATATATATATATATATATATATATATATATATATATATATATATATATATATGTATATATACTTGTACGTCTGCATATATACAAACACACACACATATTTATATAAATACATGTCCCCTACTGTTGAATGACAGTGCTGCACGATATGTGTGAGAGAACATCACACATATCAATACACACATGTATATACAGCAGCCAGTGGGTGCAAAATGGACAGTTATGTCTGGTGTGAACTCCATGTTGGGAACACATTGCCCTTGTTTGTGAAGGTGTAATTGGTATTTTGGGGAAGGATAGTAGGTATATTTGGGGAGGTAGGTTGGGTTGGAAGACAGACAAGACAGCATACAGGGGCAGTATATGACACATGTGGTGGGTATACACCTTGGATGGGGAGTGTTGTCTGGAATGTGGAAGCCCATGAGCCCCCATATGGAAACAATGGGATCAAGGTCCCCACCCATGTGCAGTCACAACAGCATTTTCATGGCTCTGAAGTTACTTGGGCTGGGAGCTGAGCAGGAGGAGCATGCAGACCCTGTGATTGTGTACTGAGGGTCTCAAGGTGTTGTAGCACATCCCCCAAGTCTCTGTGGAGCTCCCTATGCACCAGACCCTGGACCTGACTTTGGGTGACAGGATCCTGTCTGTGTGTGCTCCCGAGGGGGTGAACACCATCCCCTGAGGTGGTTCCACCTGAAGGTAGTGCAGGACCAGTTGATGAGGTCTCAGGGTGGGTCCCAGATGTGATGTGGCCTGGTAACATGGCCAGATGAGATGGGAAAGGTGGTTCTGCTGGCAACTGTCTTCCCAAACATGTTATTGTGTCACTGTTATAGAACATATGTGGGTAGTAATAGTCCACACCTTCCAGGATTATGTCTAACAGCATGCATAGATATCCCCATTAACACAAAACAACAGATGTGCAGCAGTCACATAGTAAACAGAACACATGCATATATGGAACCATAGTGGCCCTTACAATGACATGCAGGTGACATTGTTTGTATCAGGCCACCAATGATAGTGTTTCAACATGGAACATGACTGCAAACACATTGCACAAATTGTTTTACAATATGATATATGTCCCGATGGTAGGTCTTCTGTAGACATACCCATTGAGTTGTGTGATCAAATTGTTGTTGGAGATATGGTAGGGGGGAGACAGATATGTGCATTAACTATTGTATCCTTGTAGTATAACGTCCTCAGACCTGTTTCCTTCTTTATGTCTTTCAGGCAAAATGTCCCGGGGGAGACTTCCGATGTACACAGCGCAGGAGAATGATGTCATCATCTCATACCTGGTGCAGCACTACCACACCCTGTTTGGGGGTACAGCCCATGATCTGCAGGAGAGGACTGCCCTGTGGAACGATCTTGTCCACAGGGTAAATGATGTCAGCCTGCATAACCGCATTTATGAGCAGGTCTGACATCGATGCACTGATCTACTCTGCCATGCCCATCAGCATGCTGCTGCGGTTAGGGGGGGGCCAACTTGCAATGGGGGGGGGTCATGCCATCCAGCCCCTGACACATGTTGAGGAGCTCCTCACCAGCCTCAGGGCACCTGCCCGCCCGCACACACAAGACTCGGCAGAGAGCATAGTGGAGGTGGGTGCTACCTACACAATGGCTGAGGAGTGTGCAGGTAAGGCCACAGGGCACATCAGTAGACCACTGTTGCATATCCATCTGCATCTGTAGAGTTTAATCATGCATATATGAGATGAAATATATATACATATATAGTCTGTTGCTGCATTGTAGTAATAAACAGATGTGCATAATCTATAGTATTGTGGGTTTGTACTGTTGATGTACTGTAATGCTGCTCCCACCCTGTACCAATGCCACAGGTGTGGCTACTGACATCATATCTCTCACACAATTATGTAGGTCCCTCTCGTATACCTACAGGGCAGCAGCCTGTAGATGGTGAGTATGATGTTTGTTCAGGTTTGCCAATGCACCGGTCTTGTTATGGCCATGGTATATTCCATGCACACATGTAACACACCTACCCATAATGCATGCTGTACATGTTCACGTATTGTTGCTGTTAACTGCACTGCATCACAGTGGTCACCATGGTGGCATATCTGAAGGGTATGTAAGTGTCCTGCAATATAATTAACAATCTGTCATTGCAAGATGTGTGCACAGAGATGAACATAATGGTGGGACAAATGGCCTACAGTAGGGACATGTCTGAAACATCACCCTTATACAGTGCTACAACAGTGTACATACCACTATTACAATGACATCTGTTACAGATCTACACTACAGCATATCACAATACTGCATTCCACAACCCTTACAACCTGCAATGTAGTCCTAACATGAGCAATGAATGCGTAATATGGAATCCTATGCTAGGCCAGCAAATATGGGGAAATACATACTTTCACAAACACTGGAAGCATATAAGTGCATACACTCCAGATAACATATTGTAAAGCAGCTTTTGAGGTACTGACAGCATGCATTCTTCATGAATATGGACCTTCCAGTAAATACAGGTCCTCAATGTCACACCAAAAAAGGTCAGCTGTCCAAGACGTTTGGCCATCAAATGTGCCCACTTACCTGCAACAGAGGCAGCTGTGGCTTGCACACATCTTACAAGCCATGGAAGGAATCCCTAACCCAACAGGTAGCACCCAGGAGTTGGACATGTAGCCTTTCCTCACCATTGCATATACCATGGCAAACAGTGCAGACAGTCATGTATGTGGCGAGGATGTATGGGACAGGATCACTGTAGAAAATAAACAGATGGCCATCCAAGACTGTTGATAACACATGTTGCAAACTGGTTATGCAGGCTGCCTAGTAACATGCCACAACACTGAGGGAGTTGCAGGAATGTCCAGCAAGTACTGGCTGTGCAGTACCTGTGTCACCTATTGCCTGGACTCTGCATAATTGTGGCCCATGGGTTAGGGTAATCAGATGGGACAGTTGTATGACAGGAAACATCAACCAGGCCTCTCTACAGGTAGCATATGCATAACAGCAAATGTCCCCCAAAGGCATGCATTGCAATGTGTACTGGTGTACCAAGACCATATTGGAAATCTACAGAGAATATCAATTAAGATACATGTGCTGCACAACCAATACCTCACCCCACTTCAGACCCACCATCCCCATCTGTACCTTGCTGGTGTCAGTGTACACCTGTATGTTTGCCATTCATTAGCAGGGAATAGGCCAGTACACATGGTGTTCAGAGTTTGGGACACTACAAAAATGACACATGTGTAGGCCATAGTTGTCAAGCATCTGCAAAAAGGCTGAGGATGGGGAGGAGGTCTCATCCTGAAACACAACAGTGCACTGAAGCAGAGATCCAAATCTTGCTAAGAATGGCTGTATCTGCACACAGTCAAGGTCATGAATTGTGGCAGACATAACTCTGACTCCAATAGTGATGGCACTGTGTGACCTCCAAGGGCTGTGCACATGAGCTGACCTTGCAATCATGCAGAGTTGGGGATATTTGTAGGGCAGAGTGACCAAATACTGGCAAATGCAGATGACCCATGCTAGTATACCCCTTCAAGGAATAGTGACTGCTGTAGTACACATAACAGTAGGTGCAACAAACCATCATGATAAGGGTGTCCCCACATATGCACCCACAAATTGTATGCATCTCAGTCAGCATCTGCACAACTACCACATTTGTTTGATACTGCATTTGATTGCACAGGTCGTATGTCACATATCATGTTCATGTAATGTTAACATATGCAGTAATGTGGCCCCATGGCATATCAGGGAAGAGGGCACCATATCAATAAGGGTGTGTACACTCCCGATAGCCATGGTAAGGTTTGAAGCTTGTCAGTGTAACTGTATTTTATTAGCCATACATGCACCGCTGATGATGAGATCTGTAAATCAGACATCAGGCATTCACAAATGAAATCTGTCTACATATCATCCCAGGTATGTGTCAGACAAACACATAGCGGCTGTGAGCAGCAGAGCAAACATAACTGATACACATATGCACATTCAACAATGGTGTGTACACCTGTGATGTATGGTGCACAATACATGCCAGGGTGCCGAACAGGTGCACAGCAATACTGTGTACATGGGTGCAGTGTGTTCCAGGGGAAGGGGTATCACCTACTAACATAACCCATGCATCACAGAGATGTATAATGTTGGTAGCAGGGATGAACTATAGCTGCACTGCATGCTGTTGACTGGCATATGTCATGCATGTTGACAGATGGGTAATGAGAGGTCTGTGTGTAATATCTTTGTACAACCTCACCTGTAAGTGTGTGTGTGGGGGGGTGGTTAAGTGCTATCTGGTGGAGTGGAGGGGGTTGGTGTGTGTGTGTGTGTGTGTGTGTGTGTGTGTGTGTGTGTGTGTGTGTGTGTGTGTGTGTGTGTGTGTTTGTGTGTGTGTCCATGTATGCACGTGTGAGTGTGGGGTTGTTCATACCTCTTAACTTCCCTTAGAAATTGTGCAGTACATGGACATGAACAGACACATTAGACACCAGGAATACTTTTCTGACATGTAATCTCAGGACAGCTGATAGTATAATAAAGTCTGCAGCATGAAATATACATTGGGAGGGAAAACTAGACACCAGGGATACTGTTTTAATTGTAATCAGCAGAAAGGTGAAAGAATACCCACATATGCAGCACTAAAGATGCATTGGGGAATTACTAGACAGCACCAAAGAGTGCTTCCAAATATTACTGTAGTCCACATATAAAGTTAATAGAGCAACAGATCTTGCATCTACTGAACAATAGGTAAGTATGACACTCCAGTGCATGACATTATTGAGTGACTGTAGTAGCCCATAACATATGGGGGCCATGCCCAAGATGTTTGGACAAAACCAGGGTGAACACTTGATGACATCAGGGAGTCTTTGAAAAAATAACTCCAATCAAGTTAAAGATTTAATGGTGTAACAGGTCATGTTTTGTGATCACTTTTCTGAGCAATTAGAAGAATGATACATTAATGATTAGTATTATTGACTGCAAATTTAATGTCATTGACAATGGTACTGGCAGGTTATATGTCCCCTTCCTCAATGTAGTGCAATCCTCAAGTTGGTAAACATAGGTGTACTGGTGTGGGTGGCATAGCCCTACTCTTTGGAGGGTGAGAGGTGCTGTAGAACTGCAGATAGTGTGATAGACAACTACTTAACCTGTTAACATGAACTGTACAGTATTACGGCCAGCTAAGTGGGAGGATACACTCAACAGTTACTGCAATGATGGGGGCTGTGTCGACAAGAGCCACAACCAGCTATATATACCAACCCCAACATCACTGTACACCTATACAGTGGGGAAGAGGGCATTTACACATCTACCACTAGTTGTGATGGAATGTATTTCTACAAGATGATACCTGTAAAATGTTAGCATATGCCAGGCAGTTTTCAGACAGATGAACTCTTGGGACATGTATATTCTGCAAACGGAAGTAGATTCCTTCACATACATATACACTCTTACTTAGCAACGCTGGGACTAGAACCCCTACCTAGGTATTAGTGCTACTGATGTGTGTGGCCTTAACAGCACACACCACACAGCTTTTAGGATGAGGTGTGTTCCAGATTACATGTTACATGAAGAACATCCCCAGGCCTGTACATTATGGTAATGGGAGATGTACTGGTTGTTTATGGACAATACATAGTGTAACATACTGTCATATACACATTGACAAACACATAACAGTCACACACACATCTGAGAGACCAGAGCTTATCAGTGCTAACTACCTTGTCAGTATATCCATTCTGTTACAGATAAGTTGCACACACCACATGCATAACTGGGCTGGATAGTGTTATCAGTTACCTGTATGGTTGATGGTGACAGTGGTCCCCATACAGTGGAACATGGGACATGTACAGGGGTACCATGATGTAAAGACAGTATACAAGGCACCCACACCCCACAGTGAATATTGTACACACTGAAACCCATGAGGACACACTGACATACCCACCATCCCACATTGACCAGGACTGCAATACAACCCCTTGTATATGCCAAGAGTGCTACTACAGGGATATACATCTAATGCACATGCCACAGGGATAGTAGGGTGATGCATTGTCATGGCTCTCCTATGGTCATCAACATCACTATCCCTAATACTGTGTGGCAAGGTATATTGTATTAGGAGAATGTGGCTTCAGAATGCTGTATCCTACAAATATACACACATGCACACACTTGCCAGAACTCAGGGGATATCCCATGCCTCTCAACCCATTTGTACAACAGTGTTGTGCTGGTACTGCAAGTCCCAGGTAGCCCTTAGGAAGATGAGTGTAACAAGGTGCATGTAATGTCCGGTACAGCAACAGCCACATCTAACTATGGCAGTGGGGGGGGGGTGTGAAGGGCCTCAGGGTATTCTCAACTACAGGTCTACACATTTGTCAGTACTGGGGTCCATCGGTGCAGGTATTCATAGGTGTGTACCAGGCTATTGTCCATGGAGAGATGGGAAGTGTAGGGGATGCATGTACAGTGGTATCATGCCACCTGCCATGTACCAGCAGCCCATCTATCAACAGATACCACCAAGGTGATCTCCAGGGTGAGAGTTACATGCAACATCCAATCATCTGGTTGCCTCTTGCAGAGGGCCAGTGAGGTGCTCCAGTTGACATGTATGGAACATGTTTTACATAACATTGTCAGTGTCTTCTTGGAGACCTGTACCCAAGCATGTTCTGTTGGCTGTGGTAGTGTAGTTGAGGTATCCATGGCATGTGGTGCATACACGGTGTGGATTCCTAGCTGTGGCATTCATAACACAGCTGGGCAGACATGTCAGTGTCAGTCAAGCATAGATTGCTTGTAAGTAGCCAAGATGGATATCTGACATCTGAACATCTGTACAGAGGGCAGACAGACATCAGTTAGCCAACTGGCTATGCATTAGGATGAATGTGTTGACAGATAGACGTATGACACCAATAGGTATACCATTACTACATGACAGTAGCCCTCACTGACATGTGCTCTACACACAGTAGTCTACAGTTAATATCCACATGTCAGATCAATATCCAGTAGGAAATATTTAATGAGACACAGCTCACACACCAAGAATATGACAGTGAGGACTCAGAGTCCATCTTTGCATGCAGGGGTGTTTGGTTCCAGTACTACAATCTGCAATCTACTCTTACTTGGGAAAACACTGTCAACAGCAGCGAGTTGCCACTTAGATTCTTAACATAACTAAAGAAGGCTTTGTGGTTATCATTTGAATCCATGGCTATTTTTCTTTCAAAGTTAGTCTTGGATGATTTTATGAGGGACCTTAGCTTCTTACTGATACTGATCAGGGATGTCTTTCCTTCTTGGGATTTGCTTTTTTTCTGAACTAGTTTCCTCCTTCTATTGTATAGCCTGTTTATGGCAGGGGTCCACCAGACTGGTTTCCTTCTCTTAGAGGAGTGAGTCTTGGTTTTGCTAGGGATGGCATGAGTGCATTTGTAAAGGTTTCTGCATGTTGAGCAGCATTATCCTTTAGTGTGGGGGCTGTGAAACTTACCACCTCTGTCTTAAGTAAGGTGAAGTTTGCTTTAAAAAAAGTTTTTTACTGCGGTTTCCTTAGTTGGGGGTGGTGGTGGGGTGTGGACATCCAGAGTGATTAGTTTATGGTCTGATCTAACCAGTGACAGGTTGATCTCTGGTGTGGAACACCTGTTGCCCATGTTTGTGATGACCAGGTCCAATATGTTTTCACCTCTAGTAGGGGAGTTTACCAGCTGATCCAGGGCATTTGAGTTTATGCATTCCAGGAAGCGCTGGGCCTGGGAATTTGTACTTGAGTAGTTTTTCCAGTTAATGATAGGGTAATTGAAATCACCCAATATCAGGGTGTTCAGTAGGAACATCATGTTTTTCAGTGTCTCCAGAAAGGTGGAGTGGTGGTCCTCGGTCATGGAGGTTGATCTGTAGCAGGCCATAATTTACATTGCAGATTTGCCTGATGTTAGTTGCACATGGATGATCTCAGAGGCGTCATGCTGCGTCACTAACCTGGAGGTGTAGGTATCCTTGATGAATATGGATACACCCCCTCCTTTTGTGTTTCGGTCCGTGTTCTGTGGCCAAAATGTGTGGTACGAGTTTTAGCCTGGTAGTGCTGACGTGCTCTCTGGAGCCTTGAACCAGGTTTCAGTTACTGCACAGATGTCGACGTTCTCCATACTGAGGAGTGCTTCGAGCACGTGCATTTTGAGATTTAAACTCCTGACGTTGAGTAGCATAACCTTCAGTTTTTTGTTAATTGTGCTGTTTATGAAGGTGGGTTTGACTTTTGAGCCTTGCCTAAAAAACGCACTATGGGGCAGCAAGAGCCTTGGCCAGTATTCAAAAGCCTAGGGGTGACAGGTGCAAGTCATCTCTTGCAAAGCAACATGGCTTGTCGAGCATGTCGCCCCAGGCTGACAGACAATGGATCCCCTTTGAATGACATCAGAAGCTTAGCCAATTGTTGAAATTGATAGTTTTTTCTTTATACTAAACTTTTTCTTTATACTGTTGCCTAGCCAAGTGTGTTTGTGTATGAGACATGGGTGGAGAGTATTCTCTGGGTAATACAAGGGGTGTCTATATTGTTCCCCAATCCATAATGTTACATGTAGGGGTATGGATTGTCTACACCAGCCTCTCTGCTGTTTGACATCTGTTATTTTTGTAAGCTGGACATTGTGACATATAATAGGTCCTTCATATAAGAAATCTGCAAAACCCACACCACAGTGAGTCATGTTATTACACAATCACAGCTACCTCCACCCAGGATACTGATGACAAACACACACACACAGTGCTGAGATTTAAACTGCTATTTAGCTATGTATTGCTACTACAATGTACTGCATTTATCGCACTCGCCATGGAGCTTATAGGGCTTGTCTTTCCCCAAAGGTGTATTTCAAGGTGAGTGACATCACCAGGCTTGCAAAGTAGGGCAATGGAAAGTGTATTGACTGTGAATGGCCTCAAAAGCATTGATCCCTACACAAACAAAGAAACACATACACAGAGTTTCACAGTTGCTATGTCTGGGATTAGAGCTCCTACATAAGTAGTACATCACACAACAGCATTACAGAGTTATAGCACGATCCACTAAGCTTATAGGGCTACTCCTTCCCCAAAGGTGTATTTCAAGGTGAATGACAGCAGCAGGCTTGCCAAAGTAGGGCAATGGAAAGTGTAGTGACTGTGAATGGCCTCAAAAGCAGTGATCCCTCCACAGACAAACAAACATACAGAGCTTCTGGGGTTAGAACTCCTACCTAACTAGGACATCACACTATGGCATTACGCAGTTACAGCACATGCCATGGAGCTTATAGAGCTACTCTTTCCCAAAGGTGTATTTCAAGGTTAATGACATCAGCAGACTTGCCAAAGTAAGGCAATGGAAAGTGTATTGACTGTGAATGGCCTCAAAAGCACTGATCACTACAGAGACAACCAAACACACACACAGAGTTTCACAGTTGCCATGTCTGGGATTAGAACTCCTAACTAGTACATCACACTACAGCATTATGCAGTTATAGCATGCACCACAGAGCTTATAGGACTATGCTTTCCCCAAAGGTGTATTTCAAGGTGAATGACATCAGCAGGCTTGTCAAAGTAGGGCAAAGGAAGCTGTAGTAGCTGTGAATGGCCTCAAAAGCATTGATCCCTACACAGACAAACTCACACACACACACACACACACACACACACACACACACACACACACACACACACACACACACACACACAGAGTTTCACAGTTGCCATGTCTGGGATTAGAACTCCTACCTAACTAGGACATCACACTATAACATTATGCAGATATAACTTGTGCCACGGAGCTTATAGAACTACTCTTTACCCAAAGGTGTATTTCAAGGTGAATGACATCAGCAGGCTTGCCAAAGTAGGGCAATGGAAAGTGTAGTGACTGTGAATGGCCTCAAAAGCACTGATCCCTACACACACACACACACACACACAGAGTCTCACAGTTGTCATGTCTGGGATTAGAACTCCTACCTAACTAATACAGTACACTATAGCATTACACAGTTATAGCATGTGCCATGGAGCTTATAGAGCTACTCTTTCCCCAAAGGTGTATTTCAAGGTGAATGACATCAGCAGGCTTGCCAAAGTAGGGTAATGGAAAGTGTAGTGACTGTGAATGGCCTCAAAAGCAATGATCCCTACACACACACACACACACACACACACACACACACACACACACACACACACACACACACACACACACACACACACAGAGTCTCACAGTTGTCATGTCTGGGATTAGAACTCCTACCTAACTAGTACATCACACTATAGCATTTCACAGTTATAGCATGTGCCATGGAGCTTATAGGGCTACTCCTTCCCCAAAGGTGTATTTCAAGATGAATGACATAAGCAGGCTTGCCAAAGTAGGGTAATGGAAAGTGTAGTGACTGTGAATGGCTTCAAAAGCATTGATCCCTACACACACACACACACACACACACACACACATACACACACACACACACACACACACACACACACACACACACACACACACACACACACACACACACACGCACACACACACACACACACACACACACACACACACACACACACACACACACACATACACACACAACCAAACACAGACACCCACACATTTGTCATGTCTGGGATTAGGACTCCTACCTAACTAGTACATCACACTACAGCATTATGCAGTTATAGCACTTGCCACAGAGTTTATAGGGCTACTCCTTCCCCAAAGGTGTATTTCAAGGTGAATGACGGCAGGCTTGCCAAAGTAGGGCAATGAGGAGTGCAGTGTGTGTGAATGGGCCATAAACCATTCATCTGGAAGCACACACACAACCCTCAGTCACACACAGGTTTACATTTTACAGGAACGTGTATACAACTGCTAGATGAATAATGACTTGTACAGTCATGTTACACAGTTATCACAAGCACCACAGACACTAGTGCTGAGGGATACCAAAAGCAAATGTCTGCAGTGATTGACATTTGCACATCATGTGGTATTGGCCAATTGGATGTGTGTTGGGTGGGACAGGTCTTATGATGGGAAGCTCTTTGTCACTGTCTGTCACTGTCTTCCACACATCTTTGTATGTGTAAGTTTGGCTATTATAGTGTGTTGTCCTTGGATATATGTGTGTATTCCTATCCAATGTGTGTGCAAAGCATGACTGGTGTGCAATGTGGTGTGTATGCGCAAACATCTGCAACTGACAGGTATGTATAGTCCACTGATGTTGCCAGACATGGGCTTCATTTCTTTAATTGTGGGAGCATGCCCAGTATGACCTTTCAGTATTTTGTTGTCAGACATGGGATTTGTTTCTCTAAGTGTGGGAGCATGCCCAGTATGACCTTCTGTATTAAATGTGTGAATCCATTCCAAGTAGGTTGTACTCCAGTGCAGGCTTTTGTGTTCTACACCTACAGCTAGCAACCTGTTTCTGCAGGATATCTGTAGATCAGTTGACAATATAGGGTCACAATGGGCAAAGGATAGTGGGATACTGTAGCTAATTGTGTCTGTGATGCTTCTGCTATATGGTTTTGGTGTTAGAGATATTCAGACATATGTACTGTTTTACACTGTGATGTTTTATGTCATCAACTACTGACAGATATACATATTTGCTTTCAGTAATTTCCTGGGGAACACAAGATGAATGAAGCTGTGTCCAGTATTGTGGTCTGCAGCCAAAATATTCTTGCACAATCATGCCATTCTGGAGGGGGAGCTGCAGACACTTGATGATGGGTCTATGTAAATGGCTCTGTACCTTGGTACTGTGGTGGATGAGGATCCCATGCTTGTACATCCATCAAAGTGATAGTATGGCTGTACCCTGCTGTGGCCATACCTCACATTTGTACAGATTTACACAGGTTACCCAGAGGCAGGGCTCATATTTCTGGTCATTACCCCTTCACATTGTGGTTTATGAGCAGGTTTGTAGCCACCCATTCCTGTATTTGCAGGCAGGGATAGTATGTGCACACATCTGAGTTTCACACACTCCATGGTGTCCATACTTCTAACCCCCCCTCTGTTATTCTGTCCTCTTCAGAACTTTATGAAAACATTATCTGATAAGCATCCCTATAGCTATCACCTCATCCCAGCAGTATTTAGGGGTTGGTCCACAGTTCATGCAGTAGGACATGGTGGCCAGTCTACTGGGATTTGTTGACATGGCCTTGCATTTGTGTTCTGTGACCTGTGTTATGTTGTTATTTGGGAGTCCATGAGTTAACATACATTGTCAGTATGTGTGAGACACAGGCCTTTGACAGAGGACTGTAGGGCATTTGCTAGTGATGCAGGCCATTTGTAGCAGGCCGGTGCATTGTGTCACTCCGACAGTCCCAGGCTGCAAGCCACTATATTCCCCTGGGGTGACAGGGTAGGTATGCAAGGTGTTAATGTCAATACTTTCTGTCCTTATTGATCCATTGCTGTGGATGCTGGCAGGGTGCTGCTTACACCTAGAGACACACCTGCATGGCACACCTCTTCAGCATGCTGCATTCTGTGGCTATTCCCATACAGAGGTGGGAGTCATATTGTACTCATTCCCAACAGCAGGGATAAGACATGTGAGATACCTGTGGCTGATGGCGGGGTGAGCTGGGTGCATGTGTGCTATGGAAGCTACTTGCAGCTGACTCACAGGTATATGTGAGGCATTCCACTTATGCTTGCTTGTACAGGGACATCAGCAGTTTCTCAGTACTTCATACATGTGTCTTTTGTGGTCTGCCAGTGTTTGGCCAGATGACATCAGTATTCCATACTACACAGCCAACTAATGTGCTGCTAACCTGTATGTACAATTCCAAACGTGTGTCCATTTGACAGTAACATGTTATACACTCTCTGTCTAGGGTACTTCCACCTGTGTACTGTTTGTATGTCTGGGCTCACATTCATGAATTGTCCATTTTTCAGATGGTGACAGATATTACATCTGAACAATTAGTATGGATTACTGCTGGATTGTGTCTTGATGGGATGCATTGTGTTTGGCACTGCAGTTGTAAGAACTTGGCCCTGTCATCAACAGTACTGGCCACTGGCCACTGGGACACAACCCTCCATGCCTACATGCTGACCACTTTTCACACAATATACAACACAGAACAACCTAACAAACAGAGCCCTGCATATTGTACACATGCTACAATCTATCCTGCTATTTTGGCCAGCTCAGATAATCTGTGTTCCACTGTTATTATACCTACACATACATGTTACTACATTTCTACATAGGATTGTGGGGGGGGCACACCTGACAACTGTAAACATTTGGTATGACTGTACTGGTATTTCAGGTACTCCATTTCATTCTGTATTCTGACCTATCATGCAGACTAGAGGCATATCAGTGTGCTACATTTCTTAGATTTTATTGACCTACATTTCAGTTTCAGACTTCTTACCCTTCAGAACTAACATCCTACTGCCTGACCTGTTGTAGTCTGTCTGTGTAAGTCTGGAGGGGGCTGTTCTCCATAGCCATTAATCAGAGGCCTTAGTGCAGCCTTTCTATGTGTTTGTCTACACCTTTCCTGCTGGCTGAGACTGTTGGGTATGTGAGCCTCACTGACATGCATGCGTGTGTCATGAGGGCACACATTTGGCCCACCACATGTCCTGTAGTGGGTTTTGTCACCTTGTCTAGTACTGCCTACTATGTTGACACCAGTATTTGTTAAGGATTTCATGCTGCCAAAATAGGTCTCTACTATCTGCTGGCATCCCATTCAGCCACCCGATTACCTAACTTGCTCACATCCATACCATAGATACAGGTAACAGAATATACTACTACATTCAGCAATTGATAGTGAGTGTGACTTACCTTGTGGCTGTGCCAGTAATGATGTTGGTGCTGGAGGGCTGACTATGCTGGATGCACATAGTACACTCCCTATACATGGTTACACACAGGTTGTGTCATGTTTGGCATCCCTTTTACTGTATGTGCTTGTCGGAGTGAGGTGTAATTCCCTAGGTTCCTATCATGTCTGTGTATGTGCTATGTGTTGTCTCTTTGCCAAGGCCTGGACATACTGGGCACACCTCCTTCTGTCTACTGGGGCAGACTCAAGTTGCTCCTCCTCTGAGTGACTCTGTGCCTGTGCAGGCCTTAGCAATGGTGGGGGACTGTGTGGTCCTGCCCCATGCTGTTCCTGCTGCAGCTGTTTCCACAGGATCATATTGTGTAGCATGGCACATACAATGACAATTTGGGTACATGTAGCTGGTGAGTACTGCAAGGCTCCACCGGATATGTCCAGGCACCGGAACCATGACTTGAGCATCCCAAACACATGCTCTGTTATGATTCTGGTCTGTGCGTGTGCCTCATTATGAAGTTCTTGTTCGGGTTTGTGTGCATTTCTGATATGTGTCATCAGCCATGGCTCCAGTGCATAACCAGCATCCCCCACTAGGTGGCCATATGGGATTTCCCCATTGGCAAATCTCTAGTACAGCTGCATCATATGCCAGATGTGGGAGTCGTGATAGCTTCCAGGGCTGCCATCACACACATTCATTATAATGCTCTGGGCATTGCACATGACCTGGCAGTTGATGGAGGGGAAGCCCTTGTGGTTTATGTAGACCCTACCCCACTCGCCTGGTGGTTATTTGATGTGTATGTGCATGCAGTCTATAGCACCCACTACCTCAGGGTATTCTGCTATTTGGTGGAAGAGATGCATATTGCTAGTCAATGCCTCACAGGTGTTGAGGAAATATATGTGCTCACCAGCATGTGCTGACATGGCATCCAGGAACTGGTGGAGTACCCTGAATGCTGATGCCTGTGAGATCCCCATGATATCCCCAGTTGGAATTTGGAAGGTACCTGTGGCTAGTATTCTTAAGCCTACACATACCTTGGTATCCACTGGGATGGGTTACCCTCTGTTGGTTCTGTTTGTGAGGTGTGGCTGGCACAGCTCAACAATTTGCTGTAGGAGGTCCCTGTCCACCCTATAGTGCTCCACTATCTCCAGCTCATGCAGCCCCTGGTAGGTTACCCTGGGTCTGTACACTCTTCTCCTTCTCCTCACTGTGGGTTACTCATCAGCATTCTCATCCTCACCACCCTCAGCCTCTTCCACATGTTGATTTATGAAAGCAAATGCAGCCCCTATCATTTTGTTGCTTTTGTTAGGTAAAATGTTCCTGTTTGTGTACACCGGTGGTGTAGAGTTTGTGGGAAAAAACAGAGGGAAAGGTGTTTGCATAGTTTATAGTAGTGTGCTGGGCTGGGCTGTACTGCTGCCTGTGTAATTGGCTGATTCTGATACATTTCATTTGCAAGCTATGCTAGTTATCCTTGATTAACTTCCTACTGCTGTTTTCCCTTCCCATTTTCTTCCTGTTTAAGCCCCAAGGCATGCCGCGCAAACACAGTGCTCAGATGTGAACAGAGCTGCTATTTCCTGGCTTAATGTTTTTTTTTTTTTGTTTGTTTAAAACCCAGTGTGTGACACGCACACCCATTTAGGCAATGTAAAGAGTGCTGGGCAGCTTCAGACACACCCCCTTCCTTAGCTCTGCTAAGCTAAGGGCAAACCCGAGCCACATAGCTTCAATAAACTTACAGTATGCCTGACACACCCCTCTATGATGTCAGCTAACTCTTAGGCTTGCACCATGGTTTTCCTGCACCTACACAGTTGGGTGCAGGCTAGCCATGAGGGGAAATCTGTGATTCAGTATCGTTCTGCTCATTTGCGTAGAATTGCCTGCTAATGCCTAGTTACAAGTCTGACACTGAGCCTTCCCCCTTAGCAACCACTATTCACTGGCCTTGTTATCTTCTGCCTGCCATTGACTATAATGGCAAAAGTGTGATTTTGCATAAAAAGCTTTTTTCAAGGTTTTAGTTTTATTTTTAGGCCGATCCCATTTGCGCTCCATTGCCCTATGCTTAAACAGTGGAAATCACCCCCCCAAAAGTTATTTTTTGTTATTTTGAAATTGTTTTCCATGCCAATGGCCATATATTTGGCCATTGGCATGACTTCCACATTATATACACCCTTTATTTGGAGCTGTCACTGCTCCGTTTTGTAAGTACATTTTTGCAGGTTACACTAATCCTGCACGGATGGTTGCCAGCTTCCCGGATTGCTAATTCACCTCATTTGCATGGTTTTCACCTGCAAATGGTGTAATTAGCATACAGGAATTGTGTCTGTGCAGGAATAGTGCAGGAGCGCTCATACACATCCCGGGGGCTTGTTCCTGGATCTCTTGGTGGCCATGTTGCCTCCAGCAGCTCTTGCACTATTCCTGCATGCTGTACAGAGCTTGCTGAATCCCATAGAATATGTGTGTCTACTTCAGCACACCTTTGTAATATATCTATTCTCCTTTTAAGATTTTTCATACTGTTCACATTTAAAGCTATTTTTAGCTTTTAAGAACAGTTAGTATAATAAAATGTTTATCTCTTTCCTTTTTTATTTTTTGTAAGCATTATGTTTTTGAATTTTCTTTTCCTTTCTTTAACTCTTTTCCCTATCAAATTCTGTTTATTTCTCATTGTGCACCAATCAGCTTCTTCCTCACTTGTCTCCTCTGTTTCTTTTTCCTTGTTACTTTCTTTAACTTCATGTATAACCTCTTTATCAGTTACATCTTTTTGTACATGTTCTTGTATAACACATTCTACTAACTCTTTAGTCTGTATAACTTCATTTTCATTTTCTCGCACATTCATTTGACATTCTAGCCATGAATGACCACTGTTGCCACATTTTGCACTTTAAATCACATTTTTTGCATTATGCCCTGTTTTGACACAAAAATAATATCTTTTTTATCACATTTATTGATTACATGATCATTTTTCCGCAAAAATGACAAGTTTTTGGTTGACCCTTGTATTTTACAAAACCCTATTACCATGAACACTAATAATACTAGGTACATGCATAACAGTATCATTTTCCATTTTCAGTATTACTCCACATTCCCATCATCCAGTCCATAGTCCTCTTTCATCATATACTTTTGTAGTGTCCATTACTTCTTTATATATGGTTAACAAATGTTCTTTCAGTTCTTTTGCTTCAACTTTAGTTCTGAACAGGATTATTATTCTTTTTTTGTTTGTCTGTAAAAAGCTTGCACAATATATTCTGGCCATGAATAAATATTTTTATTTTGTTCATATGCACCCACAAATTTTTCCATGGCCTGCCCAGTCTCAAATATCAAGCCACAAAAATTCTTTTTATTAATTAAAATGAAAACTCTTATCTCTTTTGCTTTGATACCCAGAGATGCTATGACAGAGTCCCAAAACATATACCTGTCCAAGTTTTCTTCTTTTTTACAGCTCACACATACTGTATACTTCTTTTTTGTTTCTTCTATTTCCTTCTTTCTTCTTTGCTCCTTTTCCCACAGTTTGTGAATAAGTTTTTGTCTCATGAACTTTTTCTGGCATGGTCTCCTCTTCTCCTTTTTCTTCTTTTATTTTCTCCATGATGTCACTCCATGAAATTGCTGCTCTGCTTTCTGGCTCACTTTTGTTTACCATTTCTTCCAAATAATCATTTTGCAATCCTCCCGATTGCAAGGTTTTAATTATGCATTTCTCAGAAGTAACTGTCTCTCCTTCAATCTCCTCTGAAAGTTTTCCTCTGAATCCATCTCTGTTACAGCTACAATCTCCATTTCTTCAAATATCACTGTTTTTACTGCACTCACAGCATCAGAAAAAAATTCTGGTAGCAATTCTACCATCTCAGCTACATTTTCATCAGCCTTCACTTAATTTTCAGCTAAAGCTGAATCAGCCATATTTTCATCCTGTTCCTCCTGGCTGCCTCTGTGCCTGGACAGGAAATAGGATGTCAGGATGTGTAACACATAAATCTTTTCCCAACTACCAAGAGTAGGTTTTTTATTGATATATACATTACATATTATTTACGTATTTACATTATTTACATCTATTTACAAATCTCCATACACTATAAACTTCAATTTAAGCATTTCCTCCCCACTCTTTTATCCGCAACCAAAACATTATTTTATTCCAAAATCTTTGTCAAAGTCCATTTTTCATTATATTTAATTTCATTTAGTCTCTCATTCCATATAGTCTATAAAGCATAAAATATTACTCTGTCCATTTTCTTCACTTCTTCCTGTTTATGTGCACCACAATAATTACATAATATTATGTCCATATTTATTTGTTCAAATTTTAAGAAATTTTCACCCTATCTTTACATATTTCTTTCCACAAATTATTAACTATTTTACATTTCAAAAACACATGCTCAGTAGTCTCAAACTCTCCACAGTTATTACGTATTCTATCTTACTTTTTTTGTATGGCATATTTTCCTTAACCAGCAATTTTCTAATAGACAATCTCAATAAAAATCATTACATTTTTTAATCTTTTTATAGTTATTATATCTCATCATTATAGCTTTTTTCCTATCTATTTCTAAATCTTTCCATGGGTCAGTACAATAAACTGATTTCATAATACTTAAGTACCATTCCTTTCTATTTTTCTCACATATATTATTTTTATTTTCCATAACACAGTTTTGTTTTAGTAATCTTTAATTTCTTCATTCACAATGCTTTTACTTCATTTTTCAACTTCCATTCCTTCCCACAATTATTTGTATTTAAATATAGTATCATTCCATCAAGTTTTTATTTACCTTCATAATTCCTTTTAATAACTTATATAAAATTAAAGATGCTGCATGTACTACTGGGCTTATTAAACCCAAACCTCTTTGCTCTTCTTTCATATACAGAATCCCTATTTTGACTGGATTCAGTCTATAGCCCCATATAAAAGTGAATATAATCATCATTAATTATTTTTCATACTTAATAGGCATCATATAGATGTTAGCAACATAAGAATTTGTTTTATTACCATGGTGTTCAACAAGTGTGCTTTTTTTTCTATATGAAAATCTATATGGTTTCCAAAAATATTCATATACTTTACTTCTTTCAGTACATTATCCTATTGTTGTACTCTGTATTCATTCCTTCCAAATGTTATTCCTAATATAGCTATATATTTTTCATTAAACTCAACACCTCCTATCATACCTTCAAAACCAAATCCTTTACTTTTCTCCTTATTTATACTTACACAATTTTTTAGATTTATACTTAAATTTTCATTTACTTTTTTCCATCCATACTTTATTTTTAACAATTAAAACAATATCATCTGCATAATTATACATTATTGGCAATTGTACTTCTTCATCATTTTATATCCACCACTACTTGGCATTTTATTAATTTCCTTCAATATTGCATTCATAACTAATGAGAAAATGACGCTACTAGCTGGGCATCCCTGCTTTATTCCACATTCTATTTTTATTTCTTCCCCAATCCAGCCATTTACATTTAGTTTCACATAGTTCCTTTCATGAACAGATTTTTATCACTTGTAATATTTTTGCTTATATTATATGCCTGCAAAATTCCCTGTAATGATTTATAATGAATATTATCATAAGCTTTACTTATATCCCCTATCATAACCTTCACTTCTACATTTTTATTTATGATATCATCAATTATTTCTTTTATTATCAATAATAACGCTTAACTTTCTTTTCTTCCAAATACATTCTGGTCATACATTCTATCCATTTTTTTCTGTAACCTTTTTGTTATTATTCTCATAAAATATAATCTGTGTTATTCAATGTTATAGGTCTCAATTATTTTTACCTTTTCTTTATTTCCTTTTTTAAATATAAATTGTATAATTCCTGTACATATCTCTTTCTCTTAAATTCCAGTATCTAACCATTCATTCATAACTTCTATAAAATAAGTTTTTGCCACTCTTTCATTTCTATATACATACCATATTCAATCCCACCCAGTCCTGTTGCAGAATTCATGTTAATATCTTTTAGGATTTCATTCTGTTCTTTCGTGGTTATTTTTTGTTCTAAATACTCATTATCTTCCTCATTTAATTTTTCAACTTTATAAATGTGTTGTATGTTTTCTTCTGTCTTAACAAATACTTCCAATAAATATTCTTTAATTATTTCATATATTCCTTCTTGCTGTTTTATTTGCTTACTGTCCTTATTTTTTAATTTTCTTATTTTTCCTTCTTTTATTATTTTACTCAAATAGGGTGCTACCTCTTCTTTCTTTTCTTGTAAACAATATTTTTTCTTATATAACAAGTTGTTAATTTTAATTTGATTAATTTCATATATTTTTCTTTCTTTTTCATAAGAAGAAGTGTTCTTCTCTAATAAGTCTCTAAATGTTTCTTGACTTAATATCTTATATATCTCTCTTTTTCTTTTCTTTTCTTCCTTATACATTCTAAAAAATAGTTTTTTTATATTTTTCTTTAAAATTAAGCCAACAAACAATTCTCATAAAACTCCCTCATCGTCATATGATTTTTCCATAATTCTGCAAGTTCCTTTTTCTCTTCTAAATCTAATTCATTTTCAATAATTCTCTTTTTTCCTTTTCTTATTCTTATATATTCTTTATTTTCCTGTACATTAACCCATATTGCCATATGATCTGAAAATCCAGCATACTTAGTTCCTTTTTTTATAACTTTTAAACTTTCAGATATTAAAAAAATAATCAATTTCTGTCCTAATTGCATTCCTTTTATAGGTCCAGTGGTTATTCTCCCATACACTTAATTTTCCACTTTTCATAATTTCTTTATCCATTTTAACATCACAATTGTTCTTATTTTTTCTTAAATTACAATTAAAATCACCCACCACTATTATGTCCTTATTTACACAAACATATTCAAGACTATTTTTAAACATGATTTCTTTCTCTTTTTGTTACATATGGATATAAAGCTATAATTCTTTACACATTTTTTTCCAACTCACATCTATTACCATAGTTTAGCCTAGTTCCACTATGGTTACATCTAATATTTTAATGCTTTCCTGACATAATATACATATGCCCGAGCATGTTTCGTTCCCTATTTTCCAAACTACCACACCATTCCAAAGTTTTTCAGTTTGTGTTCTTTCTTCCTCTGTTAATAATCTGATATAGTTTAAAACAGTAATATGTGTATCTGCTTTAGCACACCATTGTAATATACCTATTCTTCTTTTAAGATTATTCACACTGTTCACATTTAAAGCTAATATTTTCAGCTTTTAAGAACAGTTAGTATAATAAAATTTTATCCCTTTCCTTTCTTATTTTTCTCTAAGAATTATACTTTGAATTTTCTTTTCCTTTCATTAACACTTTACCCGATCAAATTCTTTTTATTTCTTACTGTGCACCAGGCAGCGTCTTCCTCACTTCTCTCCTCTGTTTCTTTTTCCTTGTTACTTTCTTTAACTTCATGTATAACCTCTTTATCAGTTACATCTTTTTGTAAATATTCTTGTATAACACATTCTACTCTCACTTCATCCTGTATAACTTCATTTTCATTTTCTTGCACGTTCATTTCACATTCTAGCCATGAATGGCCAGTATTGCCAAATTTTTGCAGTTTAAATCACATTTTTTTGCATTATGCCCTGTTTTCCACATAAATAACATCTTTTTATCACATTAATTGATTAAACGATCATTTTTTCCACAAAAATAAGTTTTTGGTTGATCCCTGTATTTCACAAAACCCTTATTATGATGAACATCAATAATACTAGTATGTGCATAACATTATCATTTTCCATTTTCAGAATTATTCCACATTCCCATCCCCCAGTCTATAGGCCTCTTTCATCATAAATTTATGTAGTGTCAATTACTTCTTTACATATAGTTAACAAATGTTCTTTCAGTTTTTTTGCTTCAACTTCAGTTCTAAAATGAATCATTATTATTTTATTTGTTTGTCTGTAAAAAGCTTGCATGACATATTCTGACCATGGATAAATATTTTTCTTTTGTTCATATGCACCCAAAAAGTTTCATGGCCTGCCCAGTCTCAAATATCAAGTCACAAAAAGTCTCTTTATTAATTAAAATGAATGCTCTTACTTCTTTTGCTTTGACACTCAGAAGTGCTATGGTAGAGCCCCAAACCTTATAAATGTCCAAACTTTCTTTTTTTTTTACAGCTTACACGTGTATGCTTCTTTTTAGTTTCTTTTATTTTTTTCTTTCTTCATTACTCCTTCTTCCACAGTTTGTGCATAACTTTTTGTCTCTTGAACGTTTTCTGACACAGTCTCTCCTTCTCCTTTTTCTTCTTCTATTTCCTCCATGATGGCCCTCCATGAAATTGCTGCCACACTTTCTGGTTCACTTTGGTTTACCATTTCTTACAAATAATCATCCTGCTATCCTCCCAGTTGGAGGGTTGTAATTGTGCATTTCTCAAAGGTAACTGTCTCTCCTTCAAACAATCTGCTCTGAAAGTTTTCCTCTGAATCCATCTCTGTTACAGCTACAATCTCCTTTTCTTCCACCATCACTGTGTTTTCTGCATCCACAGCATCAGAAAAAAATGTATGGTAGTGATTCTACCTTTCAACTACATTTTCATCAACCTTCACTTCATTTTCAGCTAATGCTGAATCAGCCAAATTTTCTTCCTGTTCCTCCTGGCTGCCTCCATGCCTGGACAGGAAACAGGAAGTCAGGATATGTAACACACAAATCCTTCCCCGACTACCAAGAGTAGGGGAAATTCCCTGATGCCCTGGCCAACTTTCTCCTAGTAGTGCAAATACCAACACAATTCTCCCATAAAAGGTGGCTAAAAGCCTAATTGGGACTAACCTGTTCAACAAAGGATGGATAAATAATGAAATAAATAAAGTTTCAGTAATTTCATCTCCACTAGCAACCACATGTCTGAAAGGAGGGTTAAAGAGGCTTTTGTGGGGTTTAAGAATTGCAAAAAAGCAAGGCCCTGGTTAGGAGACAGAAATTCAAGTTGTTTGTTCCCTAGTAATTCCTGGCCAGGAAGGGTTTCCAGTGTCCCATAGAAGTTGTCTTGTGTAGCTTTCACAGTGGCCATATCTCTTTTGGTATAAAAAGTAATATTCCCCAGTATAATTTCTATTTTACAATTGTTTGAAGCGGTATCCATGATCATAATGCCCCCACTCTTTAGCTTTCATGATACTTCTACTTTTGTTTCTGCTCATGGCTAGCAATGCTGACATTTTATCTGTGTTAATGTTGTAGAATTTTTTTTTTACTTTTTTTTGGATGAGCAGCTCTCAGATACTTGCTTCTCATTTTGTTTGTACATGTTTAGGGTTGGGTGCATTGAGGGGCATAATTCTCTGGGTTTCTTTTATGTCCTGACTGGACCATGGTTGTGAGTCATATTGTTGTCATCTTTCTTGCTATCCCTGTCGTGAAAATATAGTTTGTGATTGAGTTTCCTCACAAAAAGCTTCATGTCAGTGATTATGTTAACTAGATCTTTCCTGCTGTGAGTGATGAATGTCATTCCTTTACTCAAGACTCTGAATTTTACCTCTAAGAGTGTTTTTGGCTGTGTTTCCAGATCTGTGTCTTGACCTTGGGGGGTGTGTCCCTCTGTGAGTACATTTGAAAGTTATTGAGAAACGTCTTCCCTTAACAGTTGCAATCCCTCAGTGATGGTGGTGGAGGGGTGTAGTCTCCCAGAACTGGTACATTCATCTTTTGTCTGGGGGTCCAGGTGGGCATGGGATCAGTTTCCCAGGGAGTTTGTTCTTCCTTTTTTTAGGGTGTACACTGGTGAACCTTGCATTTTTGTAGGGATTAGTCTCCCAGGTGTTTTGTTCTTCCTTTGTTTTAGGGTGTACACTGGTGAACCCTGCAATCTTATACACTTATTTGAGTATTTGGACATTTGTTTGGTCTCATTTAAGTTAAAGGAATTGATGTAATTTGATTTACCAAGTGAAAGGAAGCAATGTAATTTCATCTGCCAGTACACTTGGTGCTTAGGTTTTATAAGTGGTAACTGGTTTACAGTTTCATTTCTGATGAAGTCTCTGTTTGAGATGAAAGCACTACACTAATTTCAATAAACTATTTCAAACCACTGATTGTTATTGGCACACCTTGGAGTTCCTGTCTGATTGTGGTTGCTGAGTTACAGTTTTGGTTATTGAACCTTGCATTTATGTTGCTAGGTTTGGGTTTTTGTCTGGTCTAGTGGGTCTTTGTGTCAGGCAAAAATCTTGTTTTTTCCTTTAGCTGTGATTCAGGGTGTTAGCAGATTTTTGAATGGTATGAGTACGGTTCATTTTGTCCTGTCCTGGAGGTTGGAGTTCCTTCATGGGTTGACGGATGCCATGTCTTTACTACTTGGTCATTTGGTGTGGTTTCTAAGTTTAGTGGTTGGTGAACAGGGTTGGCTTTCCTTAACGTCTCTATTAAGCTTTTTGAGTTTCTTTTCCTTGATTTTGGTGGTGAAGTTTAAAACTGTTTTCTCAGTGTAATTGAAGCTTGTGATATAGTTGGTTGTCTCATTGCATCTTTCTTCATGTTCCAGAATAATGGATGTGGATGTAGTCTGTGCCACCTGGTTGTATTGAAGTAGAGTGTGAATTCATTTTAGTATGGTTTCCTCCAATGTTCAATCTCATTCATCCAGGTGGACTTTTTCAGCTTTATTCTATATTGCTTTTTTAAATGCCTAAATCCCCTAGAGAACTGTCCTGTTGTTGATTGTGGTCATGAGGTAAACTCTGATTGGAGGTATTTGAGTCTCTTCAAGTTATTTTCCAGGAGTAAAAGTGAGCTGTTGTTTCTTTTGGGTGCATTTGGGGTTTTCTAGAATTCTTAGGGCCTCTTCCTGGTTTTCATATGTCCATTTTGGAGCTTCAAGGAGGATTTGAAAGTATTGATGGGTGCTGATCTCACTGTGAATCTCTGTAGCTGGAGTATCCATGTTCACATAGTAATGTGGGTTCCTTTGGTGGGACAAATCTCCTGGGGGAAAGGGGAAGCAATTTCCCTCATCAGCTCAAAAGGATGAACACTATATATCAAATATATGGAAGCTGCACCTTTTATCAAGAAAAAAGTCCTTTAAAAGCCGACAGAGCTGGTACAGCTGATCGAATATCAGCTATTACTAGGATGGCACAGAATGCACTACAGTGATGATTGGGGAACATGCCCTTTCCCTACTGTAGTGAAATCTTAGAGTTGGTACATATAATTAGCCAGGGGTCTGAACAGTGCAGGGGCTTGCCCCCCCCCCAAAGAAATGCTGTGTGTCTTTAGTTCAATCCTTTGAGGATCGATGTTTACATTTTCAGTGAGTAGAAGTTGATCATTGTTGGATTGACTAGCTTCTATTCATATATATTTAATTAATTTGACAAATACAGATGTTGTCAGTTCATTGTTGATAAATGCATATTGACAATACTGCTGGCTAATAGGTAACATCCCTAAAAGTAAAATGATCATATGTGCAAAGAAGTCATTCTTGCCCTTGCTTTCATCTACAAAACACAAAATAAATCTAAGCATGTTAAAATAAAGTGGTTCATGTGGGTGCAAGCCCCCATACACCCTTAGTTATATATACTAACTTTACAGCCACACAACTGCCAGAAGGGGCAAACAGCCTAACCACAAACATGTGTTCATTTAAATATATTACAGTGTATAAAAGAATGAAGGATTGTGTTAATAACAGTTAAGGAGCACAGGGGGAAGAATGGAGCTTTTTTTTCTTTTTTAGTCTTCAAGTTGGAGCAGAGGGGGTGTCAGATCAGGTAATAGATGAGCCAGCTGTGGCTCTGATAAAGTGTGTTTAGTATTTGAAGTTTTTGTTGGTATGAGTGTTTTTCTTTCTTTTTTCTTTTTCTTTTTTAATTGTGTCCTAGAAGTGAGTTCTGTGTGTTATCTCTTCTTGTTCAAGTTGCTACAAACATGAATTTCTTATATTTAAGTTTATGGTGTATAGGTGGCTTGTCACCCAAATGAGGAATGCACAGGGGTGCTTGCCCCTACAAAAATATTTTTTATCTGTTATTTAAGACTGTGTAAAGATTTTATAGTAGTTTTGGTATTTAGAATGTATCCATGTTTTCTGCATTTGGGATTCTGTGCTTTATATTATGTAGTTTAGAGTTTGTAGTAGTGAGTGTTTGATACATTGAGCAGGTGAGTATGTATGTGTGTGCACATATATATTGAGGCATTTATGCAACAGGCAGTCTTTTGTAAGAACAGTTGCATTTATGGTCCAGACATAAAACTTCAAGTTGTCTTACCAAAAAAACAAACAAAAAAAGAAAATCACAGGTGTAATCTTAGTAAAGAAAACAGTCTGACTTTTTTGTGCTGGTACTTACTAAACAAAACAGGAGTTACCCAAAACTGACACTTACTAAACACAACTAAACATGTCTCACAAGCAGTCTCTTTTCAGAGTTTAAGGGTTTTTATTCTCAGTACTTTTGCTGGTATTGCAGTCTCTCTGTCCTAACTTCTTCTCAGAACCAATGCTCTGGCCTTGCTTTATATACACTCCAGATTCTTCTGGACCTTCTATCCAAAATCATTACTGTACTGCTAGATGAAGATTTAACACTTGAGCTTCACCATGGAGTGTGTATGTATGTATATGTATATATATATATATATATATATATATATATATATATATATATATATATAAGTTCAGGAGGTGTGTGGGGCCTGCCCCTCCCCCTGCAAAAACACTTAAAAAAGTGTTTTTTGGCAGATGCAGTTCAGAGATATTCTTATCCTCAGTGCATTTGCTTTCATCCATGCAGTGAATGCTTCCAAAATATTTTGTGTATCTCTCTGTTTCAGCCTATACCTTATATAGGTGCATATTTACATCTGGAGCCACTATGTTCCAGGTCATCATCATCATCATCTTCAAATCCCTTTTTCCCGTTCTTGTATATATGGACAGGTTGTGAAGTTAACTGTTGCCACCTCTCTCATTTCAGTGCCAGTCTTCTGCCTTCTTCAGCTGTCATGCCTGTCTATCTTCACACAACCCATCTCTTTGCTGGACATCCCTATTTCCCCTATCTTTCTTTCTGTGTCTCCCAAACCTTCTTCACCAAATTATTTTTTGAAGGTCAGTAGGCCCTCAATATTCTGTTATCATTATGGTGGTGAACACCATGATGGTGGTATTTCTGAAAATGAAATGGTTGCAGTGCCAGTGACCACCAGCAAAACTTGAAGGTACCTTCATTTGGGTGATGTAAGCATAATCATGGGTGTGCTACATAACCACTGTAAATGTTGTGTCTCATTTGCAGTAGTGAAATGATCCCAATGCTGACTTAATGGCCAGGCATATTCTCTGTCTGTTGTGGAATATATATTTTCTGGCTTGGGAGCATTTCTTCTTAAATTGCAAATGTGGTGTCCCTTGACCCTTCCTCTAAGCATCTATATGTAGAATAAAGGGTTTAGAAAAATCAGGGGGTATTAAAACTGGTTATAAACACAGGCTTTTCATTAACTGCAGGAAGTATCTCTCATTCTCTGGAGTCCAGCTGATTTTTTGGACAGCTTGCCATTAGTAAGATCTGTAAGGGATCATACAGTAGATGAACATTGGTGTATGAATGTCCTGCAATTATTTCTGAGATCTAAAAACCCTATTATCTATTTCTTAGTTTGGGGAACTGGCCATCCCTGAACAGTTTTAATTTTACACTTTTATGGTTTGTTGTTCCCCTTCCAGTCACATACAGTATTTATGTTAATCCCATTTCACACTTTAGAACTTTTATAGTAAACCTAATCTGTTTTAGGGAGTGTAACATGGACTGAAGTTTGGAAAGACCAAGCTGTAATTCTCTGAATAGTTAATTACATTATCCATTTAGGCTGGAGCATAGTGCGGTGAGGTCTAGTATATGGTCCATCAACCCTTGAAAAGTGGATGGGGCCCCTTAAAGCCAAAAGGGAGGATGGTGTACTGAAAAAGACCATCTGCCATTGAAAAGGCAGTCATCTTAGTGTCACTGGTTAAGGGAACGTTCCAATGTCTTTTAGTTAGATCCAGAGAATCTATACGCCCCTAGCCCCTGTAGTAACTTGTCTACTTGTGGCACGGGGTAGATATTAAATATGGAGAAACTACTGGTTTCAAAATAGTTGCAAAACTGGACATTTATGCCTGGTTTTAAAGCCAAGACTATTGGGCTGTTCCATTCACTGGCTGATTCCTCAGTTACCCCCAGTTTTAAATTTTTTTTTTATTTTCTTCCAGACTGGTTGTTTCTGTGACATTTTCCCCAGGAAACATTTCTGTTGTGATGTTTAAGAAGTGTGGTTCTACTAAGAAACTAAAAAAAAAAAAAATCCTTATTCCTAACTAGGTATTCCTGTATTTCTTGCCTTTGAAGCTTATGAAGAGTGTTGTCCATTGTTATCTTAGGTGTAGGTAACAGAGTTTTCTCTTCCCCGTGGTCCCTAACCTGTTCATTACATTCACTGTAACCATTTTCTGTTTGCCTGTAATGTTTTATGATATGTGACATACTTACTTGGTGTAACTCTTTCCCAATTACCTAACTTTGTAGTTTACATCATTCACTCTCAGAGTTACATTGAAGCACTCCTGCTCTTTGGACAGTAGCTTATTCTATGCCATAACTCCAGAAATAGAATTCAGTTCCACACCTGAAATTCCAGTAATATTGGTTGGCTAGTGCCCTCTCCATATATTCCCACACAGTCATCATTATCACCTTTAGTCTATCCTGAAGACTGCTGTAATACTCTAAAATATGTTTTTCCTTTCTCCTATGCCTCTTTGAGTCAATACAGAAGTCCCTTCAGGTATCTGCTGTGTAAGAGTTCAAGGGGGTACTTCACAAATAACTAACATTAAGTATGGTAAGAGCTGATCCCAGTTCTTATTTTTCTCTATGACTTTACTTGTCTCTGATTTTAAAATCCTATTAAAGCATTCCACAAGACCTTCAGTATGGGGGTGATGCATAGAGGTTTTTAACTGTTTCACTTTGAAGCAGACTGAAAGAGATGGCACATGAGCTTGTTTATTTATATGTTTTTGACATAAATTTCTCAATCTATAAAAATTGATGAAGTGTGACTCATTCAAGAGTGAGCTGACAGGACATAGAAAAGCTGAACAAAGTAGGGGGGGCAGGATGAACATGCAAGTCTTCCATAGTCTCTCTAACATTATGTGCCTTTATAAGTGACCATTTAGAATTTGCTAATACTTTATCAACATCTTCATTGCCACAACTAATTGTAACAGCATGTATTTCTTACCACTCCTTTCTGTACAGTACTTTTCAAAACTTCCTCTGATACCATGCAACACAGTTTCTGATGACAGAGCAGAAATGTTTCTACTGTGCCTCTGTAAAATTTCTTCTGCCAGTGTAAATATTACCTGTTGGCTTTTCTGAAATATCCACTCTGTTAGTGGGATATACCTGGTCAGAAAAATTAAAACAGTAAATTTCATTCCCACACAGCGGTATGGTGCCAATTAACATTTGCATTTTTAATGATTAATTAAGCACATGCTAAGCACACACATACACACACACAGAGGTTGCCTTCCTTCATGATTTGTTAAATGGGAAAAGGGCAGAGTGAAATTTGACTTTTTTATTTTTGATTCAGAGTAGTTATTTTATCTCATTTTCATGAGTCTCACCACAGCTGTCCAATGTAGCCATTCAGAACAGCTGTTACATGTAATGTCAATGTCACTACTTTTGTTTTTATGCAGCCATTTCAAGACGGGCCACACAGTTTATTAAAAATGTCCTGAAAAAAATATATATATTTATATATATATATATATATATATATATATATATATATATATATATATATATAGATATATATATATATAGATATATACATGCATAAAATCCTTTATTCAGAAACATAAGGTATATTGCAAATTATTGTTGTCCAAAATGCAGCTTAATTAGCCATATGGTCTGGTCATGTAACAAAGTACAATGGATATGAAACATCATTCATTTGGTTGCTAAACCAGTACTAGATGTGAATGTTTATTTTATAAGAAATTAATGTTTAACATGAATTCTCCAGCTAAAAGTGTCATTGACTGTAAGGATGCAATTTACATCATAGTCCTCTCTGATCTTATTATTGGTAATTAGAAACAACTAACTGCTCGCAGTAATGGTAGGGCAAAAGAATTAATAACTAATTGTCATGCTGTGAGAAAGTTAAATTGCAAACCTATATCAGAAATGTTGACACTTACCCAAAGTTCATTTTGTAACTGTGCTTGAATTCATTACATAGTACAAGTTGGGCCAGATTAATAAGTTGTGTGTGTACTGATGGATCTACAGCTCCAGGCCCACATATCTGAAATAGGCCTTGCTACTAATGTTATAATTTTAGAATAAAATACTGTGCTATTGTCACACCAGAAAAATATATAAATACCTGTCTTTCTCTCTGTCACAAACACAAACACACACACGCACGCACGCACACACACACACACACACACACACACACACACACACACACACACACACACACACACACTTAATCTAACCCTTTATCTACCCCTTTCTCTAACTCTGACCCTCACTATCACACACACGCTTAATTTATTAGAAATCATAGAAACATTTGTTTGAATATACAAATGTAAATATACACAGCAGTATAGGAAGCAGAGTAATTAATGTAAGTCAGTGTTTTGTAATGAATGTAAAAGAACGGCATGCATGTACCTCACAACATTTTCAATGCACATATGTCATGTAAAATAGTTTTGCTAGCATACTAATGCAAATACAGGTCAAAGTAATACATTGTGCAATCTCAGAGTGCGACAGAGAGAGCATGCATACTTGTTTAGGTGTGGAGGTGGCAACTTTGTGATGTAAAAGCACTGTTTCATTTTAATACTACTGCTGCAACAGTAGGTTCATGATATACTGTTTTTTGTTCAGTAGAGTCATTTTTGATATTTTTAAATTGGGGGAATTGAGATTTCATCTCTTAGCACATTATTATGAATTTATGTTAACATGTTTTCGTACAGATTGTCTTTTCCTTTAAGGTATCTGGGGGTAGAGTCAAGATGGCTAACTGAGGGCAGCAACATTTCAGAGCTCCATAGTATTCACTCTAATATACTGGGAGAATATAATTTTCAAGTCATATTTCGTAATCTTCTTATTTTATCATCTGAGCCTTTAATTATCAGAGGATCAGATGATAACAGAACAAGATTAATTGCATTATTAAATATTAGAGTCTAATATATATGGAATTTTGTGAAGATGTATCAAAATTTTCCAGTCAAACTTCTCTGATGAACTTTTTGAAAAAAGAAAATGAATGCTTCAAATACTCACATTTATAATCTCTTCTGAAAAAAGACTTGCAACTAGTGATCTCATCCATACAGGATCTCTCTTTCAGGATTGATGGTTACTAGGAAAATCTAGCCAACTTAAAGAATAATAGTATAAACCAAACCGGCATGTTAAAATACATGATAAAACAATAAGAAACTAAAATTTCTAACACTGAAACTGCACTCTTTGATGTGGATGGAAGATTAAGAGAAGAAAAAATGCAAACTGAATTTCATTTTGAAACAAACACTTGGTTACAAAACAAACTAGAATACCTGGACAGCAGAGAAAGAATATGTAATATTAGAATCTGAAGGAGAAGATATAATTCCCATTCTGTTTTCATGAATATTTAAACTTTTAAATTTACAAGAAGTACTCGCATATGGTATTGAAAGGGTGAATCGCTCAACTGATAAATCAACTCCTTCTTCATCAACTTCTTAGCCAAGATCCATAGTTATAAAGTTTCTTACATACCTCAATAATGAACTGATACCAAACACTGCATGGTCAAAAATCATCCTTAAAACAGTACTACATCAGATTTGATAATGACTATTCTGTCAAAGCAGTTGAAAAAAAGGAGAAAATGCTGCCTTTAATAAAGCTGTTGAAACAAAATAATATTAAACCACAAATAAGTTTTCCATCAAGAATAAAATCTATTTACAGAATGGACCAAGAATCTTTAACAATGTTGATAAAGCAACATCCTTCGAAAAAAAAAAAAAAACAATATAATTACCTTATCCGAAGACATGGAATGGACAGCTACTACACTCAAGAGATCTCCTGACAACCACAAAATAAGGCCAACAGGAAGTTCAGTAATGGCAAGAAATACAATTTATTGAGCACTTTTGTTCTGCCACAGGGGGCTTCATATATTTTTATATATATTTTTACATATATAGTAATGTTTTTGACAAACCTTATATAAGTACATTTTATGTCTACAACAAATAATAAAAAATAACTATTTTTGCCATTGTGATAATATTAAAAGAGGTTTTATATGTTTTAGTTGCTTTGAACATTTGTTGTTGGTAATTAGGTGTTACTTCAATTACTTTGATAATTAACTCATTATCCAATAAGATAAATGGTATTATGTGTATATGGTATGATTATCACAGTTTTATTCATTCTGATAAAGTGCCCTGTGGTGGGACGAAAGTGCTCAATAAATGTTATTTCTTGCTATTACGGAACTTCTTGTTTGCATTATTTGACTTTGTGGTTATTAGTTTGTTTATAATAATACCTCACCAGTTTTATCTATTTGTTACATCCCATGACAGGTCTGACAAGCCTGAATGGTTAAATTTAAAAAAGAAAAAAGGCACAGAAAACCAATCAAGCACACTTTTAAAGATTCCAAGGAGTACTAATACTAAATAAGTGAATACTGGACTTATATACTTCTCTATTAAGTTGTACTAAAAATACCTATTAAGGAATTATAACATTTTGTTAACTTATTGAAAAACATTTATTAACTAAGCAGTACATTAATCTCAGCAAACAACAGGTAATCTCATACTTTCATTATTTTGTATGTTTTCTCAGATAAAGTGTCATACAAACCAAATATATAAATTAAGTCATGACTTTTAACCGATATAGTTAAATTAAACACACTTCTTTTAGAAACAAGAAGCAGTTAGCTGCACTGAATGTATTTCACATGAGTCTTTTGTACGCTTCATTTAGCTTTGTGTTTATCTGTAATGATTGGCTTTCATGGCTGAGTTATGTTGGTGAAGTAGTAGTTTCTAATCTATGTGCTTTGGTTTGATGTATGGAAATACATGTAGTATATTAAAGGCAAATGGGGTCTGTGAATTTCCAGCACAGGATAAACAATCATTTCAGAGGAAGGTGAGGCTTTCAGAAGGCCTCGCTAAGGAGAGTAAAACTTTCTTTTTTTTTCCCATAAAATACATTGCTTTTGTCTCTCTCTGTTATGAATGTGGATGCTGTTTAGGGGATGCCTCTTCTTGTGTTCACATATGAAAGTGTTTGAATAGCTTCACAACTAAAAGATGAAAAATCCAAACTATTCCTCCACACTTAGCACAAGAGAAACTATAACAGTAAAATCAAATAATGTCTAACTCTTTTCTGATAGTATACACTCTCAGATTCTATTCATCAGAAGTCTGTGTATTTCTGGCACACATTTTTTGAGATGGCAACAAATGCTCAGAGAAAGATGAACATTTATCTAAAGTAGATCATCTACAGGAAGAGTGCCCTCAAACAACATAACTTATGACATAGCAACTTCACTACATTCATAAGAATCTTTTTTCAAAACAAAGATACTGTTAACTTTAGCCTATATTTAACGTTTACATCATAACCATGAAACTGTCACTGGATTGTTAAATACGTTAGAGGTAGACTATCAAACTACTGGACTTTGTATTTAACTCATTTACTTACATCTGTTTAAATGAATATATAAAACTTGTTTTAAGTTCTTTACACAGAGTGAAAATTAGAACTATATAAAATATGAAGAGCCTGCCAATTTCCTTTTAAGAAAAAAGGGAGAGACAGAGAGAAAGAAAGTGGAATAAAGCCTATGAATATTTTTAAGCATACATATGTTTAACATACATACATCAACAATAGTAGTTTAGCATGAATTAGATTCATGAATTTAAGTCCATGCTAAATGATAAAATTAATTTAGATTTTTCTTAATAATTTATATGTTATGTTCATTTAGAGTTATTACTATTATACACTTTTATTACTATACGAAATGATGTAAGAAATTTAATTAAAATGAAAGAGTAAGTCTGACTAGGTATAAAATATTTTAATTTTAAATCTCACTGGCGTGCTTTAGTGAATACAAACATTACAAAATACACTCTTTTTAAATAGCTAAATTACTTTTTTTTACTTAGGAAAGAAAAGGAGAGAACAAAAAAGGTTAAGCAAGAAAACATTAACAAGATAAAGACAATAACATTACATTGTTCATAATTGACTTTCATTTACACAATGGGTGCAAGAAGCAAGTTTGGAACAAAACAGAAAAAAGGAAAAGAATGGAAGGGAAGAGAAAAGAAGAAATGAAAAAGGTGGTCAATGAATGAAGAGAAGGAAAATAGTAAAAAGGGGAATGGAAAAAGAGAAAATAAGTCAATGCGGGAGGAAAGTAGAGCAAGAAAGATAAAGAGCAAGGGGAGAAGAAAGGGAATCAATGATAGAATAAAGAAAAGAGGAAGAAGAAAGAGAAGAATACATATTAAAATTAACACTTTGTTAATATATACGTTCTTCAGAAAACATTTTTTTTGAGTGGAGCTCTACTTTAAGGCTTTTTCTTCATACTGGATTACTAATCTAAAGAAATTTATGGAGGTATAATTTTAACAGGTTAGTTCATAGGTCAGTACTAAGCTAACTGGCCTTGCGAGCCTAGCCAATTATCCCTTGTGAGACTCAAACTCTGCACCTTGTGTTTGTAAGGCAACCACCTTAACCATTAGGTCACAGTTTACTTCTAGGCTAGGGAATTTCTGTAAATTCCATGTACATAGTTATGTTTGCATTATTGATTTACTTGTTAGTATTCACTATAATCATTGATGCATGCCTTTTTTTTACTCTCAATGTACAAATAAATCTTATTTATGACACAAAAAGAAAAGAAAAAATATTTATAATTATTGAAATCAGTCTATTACAACTCCTTCTACAAACCTAAATGGAATTCCTTAAATATTCTTGTTTAAATAATCCTATGAAAACAGGATGTCTGTTAAAATATTTGCATATCAACAAATCACAAATAACATTTCTCCAAGAAACACACTTCAAACATTTAGACAAACCAAACCAAATAAACACTCAATACTAGCAGAGTCAAAATTCAAACCTAAAGAAAAGGGGTTGTGATTCTATGAAAAAATACCATAATATCTCATATTATTCAGAAAATCAAAGATCAAGATAGTCTGCTATCCCTTGTGGTTATAAAATATAAAAATAGAATCTGGACAGTGGTAAATGTGTATTAATTCCCAGGGATATGTGCTATAAACTAGCCAAAAACACTTGGACATTATTTTGGATAATCTAAAAGGTAGCTTAATTCTCTGATGGGATTACAGCTGCATACTAAAAAACTTGAAATCTTCAGCAGACCAAAAATTAAGACTGTCTTCACAAGCCAAGGCACTTAATAACTGGGTAGGACCTCTCAACTTAATAAACTCCTTTTCTACAGTAGGGGAGAAATCTTTAGAATTTACCCATTACTCTTACAATTATGTGAACATACTGGCATTGACAAAATATTAACTTCACATTACATTACATTTGCTCTAAACTAATTAACTTTAATGCAATACATTGCACTTGTTCAGATCATGATGCTCTAGTTGTAAATATTGTGTTAGAATTTAATAAATTGTCTTTAATGAACAGAATATGTTCCTATCTAGTCAATTTAAAGGAATTTAATTATTTGTTTCTTTTATAAACAAATAATTTAGAAAATGTAAATAAAGTCACATTATGGGTTGCCTTTAAGGCATGTATATAAGGTACATCTTTAGTCTTGTATAAAAAAGAGTGCGATGAGGGGTTAATTGAAATTCAGTCAAAACTTTCAGCAGCCAAATCTAAGTTTAAGTAAGTAGATATAACTAAGAAAATAGAAATAGTAAATTTAAACAAAATACAAATAAATATTATCCCATAAAATTGTCCTAGCTTCAGAAAAATAAAAAAATAACTTTGCATGCTATATCACCTCATTTGAAAATTTTCACTAAATGAATTAAATTGCAGACTAAATTTACCCAGGTAATGGAAATAGTAAATCCAAACAATAAAAAAACTGTAGTGATATTGGAGCTATATTAGGCTTAAAAGAAATATTCCTCACATAATTAGTACAGATTAATCAGCCTTCATTTATAAGAGACAAACACAAAGTATTATTAAAAGAAAAATAGCACTTATTGATTTTTTTTAAACAATAAGTCATATTTATTAGTCTTGATTTACAAAAAGCCTTGAATTTTTGAACTAGAAATATTTATTTAAAGTTTAGGAACTATATGAATTTCCTACTCAGTTTATATCATGACTATGTAATATTTGAAGACAATAAGGCTTATGTTAAATTTGTACTATTCTCCTCAGAACCTATATACAAAAATAAAGGAACAAAACAAGGTAGGCCCTCATCATCTATCGTCTTTGCTTTAGAAGTAGAAGTTCTGTCAATTGCACTAAGCATCAAAAAATAAAAGGACTGGAATTGAATGAACATTCTTCTTCTTCTTGCGGCTTTTCCCAGTTAGGGGTCGCCATAGCGGATCATCTGTCCGCTCATGATTGGCAGTGGAGTTTTATGGTGTCGAGTTGCCAGCCCGGCACCCAAGCTTCCACAGAAGGCACACACACTCACACCTAGGGACAATTTAGAGCGTCCAATCCACCTATTGCATATCTTTGGGAGGAAACCGGAGCACCCGGAGGAAATGCACGCAACCACAGGGAGGACATGCAGACTCTGCACAGAAGGCACACCAGCTGAGAATCGAGCTGTGGAACCTCTTGCTATGAGGCAGCAATGCTAACCGCTGCACCACCGTGGCCACCCTCATTATAATTCCAAAATCATGCTTTTTGTAGATGATATAATGCTAACATTAACAAACTCAGATGAATCATTAAAGAAATTAAACTTTGTCATCAAAAACTTTCTGAATTATCATATCTTCAATTTACTTACCAAAAAGCAATACCAAAAAACTAAGTTAACAAACACTCTAATCAAGTTCAAACAACTCCGCAACTCAGTGAAGAAACTAATAACTAAAGACCATAAGATGTATTACTCCAAACTCCAATCAGAACCTAATTCTAACCCCAAAAAGGTCTGGAGTTGCATTTCCTCCCTTCTAAATCCTGGTAAAAAGGCAATCCATGCCTTAATCCAAACTCCACATACCATGAAATTGCTTTTAATTTCAGCAGCTCTTGCTGACTGCATAGCCAAACTAATCACAAACTTTCCCATCTTTTCTCCCTCTCATAGTCCCCCATCCACGGCTTTTCCCTGTAACACCCCACCTTTCAGTCTTAAACCTATCCCCACCAGCAGCATAAAAAACTCCCCCTTAAACTAAAGCCTTGCTCCTATGCTCCTAATAATCTTCCTCCATCCTTCTGTAAGAGGGCTGCAGAAAGCATTGCCCTCACCATGTCCATTCTTATCATCAGGTCCTTCCAAGAAGCCTATGTCCCCTCACTCTGGAAGAAAGCTTTTGTCACCCCTCTCCACAAAGGCAGCAATAACACAAACACTACTAACTTCTGTTTTATAGCTATTCTCTCACCTCTTTCTAAAATCCTTGAAAAGTGGACTCATCACCAACTCTTGCCATACCTAACACACAATCATCTTCTTACCCAAACACAACATGGTTTCAGACCTGGCCACAGCACTATCACTGCTCTTCTGTCTTCCTTGATACCATTAACCATGTGCTTGACTCTGGGAAAATCATATCCACCCTTTACTTAGATCTCTCAAAAGTCTTTGACACTGCCTCACATCCTCTACTCTTATCTCAAATTTTCTCCCTCAATTTCTCTCCTTCCTCCTGATCTTGGCCCACAAGCTATCTCTCCAATAGACAGCAAGCTGTTAAATGGAAAACTTCCACTTCATCCTTTCTCAACAATCCCTCTGACATCCACCCAGGTTCTATTCTTGGCCCCTTACTTTTCAATATTTTCATTAACAACCTTCACAAATCCATAGATAATGCTACACTGATCCAATATGCTGGTGATTCCACAATCATCTGTAGAGCAAACTCTCCCTCTGAACTCCTTCAGAAAACCCAAACAGCCTTCTCCAGTACCAAAACTTGGATGCTGAACAACCATCTCGCTAACAAAACAAAAATCATGATATTCTCTCCTTTGAGAAATTTCACCATAGACAAAAGCTCCTTTAAAATAAAAAGCCACAATAACACTATAATCAATATTGTACCTCACACCAAACTACTCAGGGTCACCATTGATGAACATTTAAAATTCGATATCCACATCCAAATAATATCAAAAAACCCATCAAAATCTAGGTTTGCTGTACAGACAAAATTGCTATCTTCCTGCTTCTACCAGACATACTCTAACCTCCTCCGACCTGCTCCCCTCTCTTATGTATGGTGCCCCTCTACTTATTCATCTCCAACATAGCCTAAAAAACAAACTGGAAGCCTGCTATAACAAAGTCTGTAAATTTGCTACAGGGTCCAAATACTCCACCCATCACTGCTATTCCCTCCACTCCCTAAACTGGCTTGAACTTCCTAATTACATGAAATTCATACAACTCACCACTGCTCACATTCTAACACTCCATCTGCCCCTTTCTTTCATCTATCTTAAGCCCTTACCTCCCCAGTCATACTCTTAGATCTGAAAACCAAAACTTCTTAAAATCGATAAACCCCTTCACCCTCCTGGCCAATTACTTCTATCACATTCCTTATCTAAACTATGGAATTCTCTCCCCCTCCTTACGCTGTACTCACAACCACTCTAATTTCAAATCTCTCCTCCATTATCTTACTTCAAGCTGGGACTGTTCCTGCTCCCTTCCCACCTAAATTACACTGTCATCTCTTTCAAACCTCCCTTTAATCTCATGCACTATCACCTCTTATCACTAACATTATTGTTAGAACAAACACTAAACTTGTATAAACACTTTATGTCTTGTACTTTTAATTATATTATCTGTATTACTTTTGACTTCATCTTTATTTTAACATTTGTGTTCTTTAAATGTATACTCCCTGATTTTGTATTTGCATATTAAATTGCATATTTATGCTTTTGTATACTGTATATTCCATACTTTACTTATGTTATGTTATGTTAACTGCTTTTGGAGCTTTTCTCCCCAGGCCTCCACTGAAAATGGGGTCTGCTTGGCCCAGTGGACTTCACCAGTCATCAAACTGGAAATAAATAAATAATTATTTTAAATACAAATATCAAATTACGAACAAGAAATACACTTCAACAAACTCCTGCAATAATATTATGGTATCAAATCACAATCTTTGTCTTATCTGGGTATTCTAATAGAAAAACCTCTTGAAGAAACTAGAGACATTAATTATAAAAAATACTAAATGGTTTGTCTGATTTAATATCTAGATGAAACAAACAAACAAACCATTTCTGTTGAACACAGATTCTCCCCCAGATTCTACATGCCTTGCATGGTGTGCAGGATTAGTGCAGGAGCTCCAGTAGGCAATATGTCTACTGTGAGATCCAGGAATAGCCTGCAGGGGTGTGCACGGGTGCTCCTGCACTAGTCCTGCACGAACTAAGCCCCTGTATGCAAATCACCCCATTTTCATGAGAAATCCATGCAAATGAGGTGAATTTGTGACCCAGGAAGCTTGAAATCGGCCATGCAGGACTAGTGTAATCTGCAGAAATGTACTTGGTTAGTAACAGAGCACATTTCTGCAAAATCCAAAACGGAGCCGTGACAGCTCCAAATAAAGGCTGCATATCAGTCAGGAAGCATGCCAATGACTAAGTATAAGGGCATTGCAAACAGCTTAAAAAATAAAAGAAATCAACTTTTATTTTTTTTTAGCCGATCTCAGCTGTTTAAGTGTAGGACAGTGGCATGCAAACGGGATCGGGGGAAAATAAGAAAATAAACCTAAAATAAGCATTCTAACTAAAATCACTATTCTGCCATGAAAGTCAATGGCAGGCAGAAGACAACATGGCCAGTGAGTAGTGGTTGCTAAGGGGAAGGCTCAGTGTGAGACATGTAGCTATGCATTAGCAGGCAATCCTATGCAAATGAGGGGAATGATAGTGAATCCCAGTTTTCCCCAGCATGCTAGTCAGGTCCCAACAATGTAAGAGTAGGAATAGCTTGGTGCAATCCTAGGAGTTAGCCAACATCATGGGGGTGTGTGTCAGGCATACTGTAAGCAGAGTGGAGCCCTGTAGCTCAGGTTTGCTCCTAGCTAAGCACAGCTAAGCAAGGGGGTGTGTCTGAGGCTGCCTAGCACTCTTTACATGGCCTAATTGGGTGTGTATGCCATGCACCGGGTTTTAAAGGTATATAAAAAAAAGTTAAACCAGGAAATTGCAGCTATGTGCACATTTGAGCACTCTGTTTGTGCGGCGTGCCCCTGGGCTTAAACAGGAAGGCAATGGGAAGGGAAAACAGCAGTAGGAAGGTAATCTAGGAGAACTAGCATAGCTGTCAGGTGAAATGTATCAAAATCAGCCAATTACACAGGCAGCAGAACAGCACACCCTAAAACATTACTATAAACTATGCAAACACCTTCCCATCTGTTTTTTCCCACACTCTACACCACCAGTGTATCCAAGCGGGGAACTTTCAAGAAACAAAACAACAAAATGATAGGGACTGCAATAGCTATCATACAACAACTTGTGGAAGTGGCTGAGGGTGGTGAGGATGTGAATGCTGTCGACCAACCCACAATGAGGAGACAAAGAAGAGTGTACAGACCTAGGGTAACTTACCAGGGGCTACATGAGCTGGAGAGTGTGGAGCGGTATACGATGGACAGGAACCTCCTACAGCAAATTGTTGAGCTGTGTCGGCCACGCCTGACACATAGAACTAACAGAGGGGAACCCATCCCAGTGGATACCAGGGTATGTGTAGGGCTAAGAATACTAGCTACAGGTACCTACCAAATGCCAACTGTGGATATGATGGGGGCCTCACAGGCATCAGCATCCAGGGTACTCCACCAGTTCCTGGATGCCATGTCAGCACATGGTGAGCACGTATATTTCCCCAACACCCATGAGGCACTGGCCAGCAATATGCAACTGTTCCACCAAATAGCAGAATACCCTGAGGTAGTGGGTGCTATAGACTGCACGCACATATGCATCAAAGCACCACCCAATGAGCGGGGTAGGGTCTACATCAACCGCAAGAGTTTTGCCCCCCATCAACTGCCAGGTTGTGTGCGATGCCCATGGCATAATAATGAATGTGTGTGCTGGCTGCCTGGAAGCTATCACGATTCCCACATCTGGCATCTGACACAGCTGTACCAGAGATTTGCCAGTGGGGACATCCCACACGGTCACCTAGTGGGGGATGCTGAATACACACTGGAGCCATGGCTGATGACACCCATCAGAAATGCACACACACCCGAACAAGAACTCCATAATGAGACACACACACACACAGACCAGAATTATAGTAGAGAGTGTGTTTGGGATGCTCAAGTCATGGTTCTGGTGCCTGGACACATCCACTGGAGTATTGCAGTACTCACCAGCTACATGTACCCAAATTGTCATCATATGTGCCGTGCTACACAATATGATCCTGTGGAAACAGCTGCAGCAGCAACAGCATGGGGCAGGGCCACAGAGTCCCCCACCATTGCCAAGGCCTGCACAGGCACAGAGTGACTCGGAGGAACAACCTGAGCCTGTCCCAGTAGGCAGAAGGAGGTGTGCCCAGTATGCTCTGGCCTTGGCAAAGAGGCAATGCATAGCACATACACTCACACAGGAGGGACCCATGAATAACACCTCTCTCTGACTCTCACATACAGTAAAAGGGATGCCAAACATGACACTACCTGTGCTCAACCATGTGTAGGGAGTGTACTCTGTGCATCCGACATAGGCAGCCCTGCAGCACTACCCTCAATACTGGGACACCCACAAGGTAAGTGACTCACACATGCCATTCAGGGGGGTTCACATACCCAACAACAGTCACAGTCAGCAGGACAGGTGTAGACAAACACAAACAAAGGCTGTGCTATGGCCTCTGTATGATGGCTATGGGTAACCTCCACCCCAGGCCGACACAGGCAGACTACAGCAGGTCAGGCAGTGGGATGTTAGTTCTGAAGGATAGGAAGTCAGAAACTAATATGTAGGTAAATCAAAGCTAAGATCTGTAGTACACTGATATGCCTCTAGTCAGCATGATAGGTTAGAATACAGAATGAAATGGAGTACCTGACATACCAGTACAGTCATAGCAAATGTGTACAAGTGTCAGTTGTGCCCCCCCATCCTATGTAGTAATGTAATAACAGTGAGATGTGCCCCCAATCCTGTGTAGAAATGTAGAAATAGTCAAGTGTGCCCCCATCCTATGTAGAAATGTAGTAACAGTCAGGTGTGCCCCCCAATCCTGTGTAGATATGTAGAAATAGTCAGGTGTGCCCCCCAATCCTGTCTAGAAATGCAGAAACAGGCAGGTGTGCTCCTCCCAACCCTACTTAATTATGTAGTAATGGTCTGGTGTGCCCCCCAAATGTGATGTACACACATCATAACAGTCAGGTGTGCCCCCCACAACCCTATGCAGAAATGTAGTAACATATGTGTTGGTCTAATACCAGTGGAGCACAGATGCACAGAGGTGGCCAAGGTAGCAGGATAGGTTGTAGCATCTGCACAATATGCAGGTATGTGTGTGTTAGGTTGGTGTGTGTTCCATATCGTGTGAGAGTGGTTGGTATGTATGTATGTTGAGATAAGCCTGGTGGCCATCGCCCACTACCACTGATGACAGGGACATGTCCTCATAACTGCAGTGCCATACACAATACCCATCAGTATAACACAAGCTAGCAGTAAGCCATTGCAGATGTATGGTGGTAATATGTGCCACCATCTGAAAGACTGACATGGTGAGACTGTTGGTTTAGATATACAAGCAGTACACAGGGGAAAGTACCCCAGACATACAGTATATATCGTGTCACTGTGAAATGGACACACCCTTGGAAAAGTACATACAGGTATGCATCACATTATTTGGTTCTGTAGTAGGGGATACTGGTGTTGTCTGCCAAAACACTCGCAGATCACAAAGGAGGTAGGACTGATGTATTGGGAAACAGCTGATGTACCTGCTCATGCAAGCATAACTGGAATGCCCAATCCATATCTGTGTGTCACATGCAAGTAGAGTCCATAGCACACATGCACCCAGCTCATGCAAACACCACCCACATGCACCTCTCTGGTCATATCCCTGCTGTGGGGAATGGGTATAGTAAGAGCCCACCTGTATATGGCAATAGTGGAAGACTGCAGCATACAGTGCAGGTATCCCATGCAGGTGTGTCCTAGCTGTAAGTAGCACCCTACCAGCATTCACACCACCTGAGCAGCACTGTTAGCAGGTATTGGCATGAACACCTATCACACCTACCCTGTCATCCCAGGGGGATATACTGTATGGTGGTCTGGGACTGTAGGACTGACAGAATGCAACAACCTGCCACATCTGGCATGCAGCAACACCTAATGCCCGACAGGAGTCTGCCAAAGGCCTTTGTCTCACATGTACTTCCAATGCATGTTATGTCACGGATACGTACATAACAGCATAACACACTCCACATAAGCCATATGCAAGGCCATGTGAACAAACCACAGTAACATGTCCACCATGTCCCACTGCATGAACTGTGGTTCAACACTAACACACACCTATGATGGGGCGATACCCTTAGGGAAAGTATCAGAAAATGTATGCATAGTGTATGGAAGAGGTTAGAATAACTGAGGGCGGGGGTGTGAGCATGGGCAGCATGGAATGTGCAGGGTCCGACACAAAGCTGTGTGCACACACTATACCTGGCTGCAAACACATACATGGGTGGCTACACTCCTGCCCCTACACCACAATAGGGTAAATGTCCTGACCCATGGCCCCTGCCCCTGGATGATCTGTGTGAATCTGTACAGCTGTGAGGCATTGCCACAGCAAGATAAGCCCATACTGTCATGCTGATGGGTGTACAAGTATGGGATCCTCTGCCAGTACTGTACCAAGGTGCTGGACTGGATACACAATCCCAGCACCAAGTGTCTGCAGCTCCCCCTCCAGAATGGCATAACTTACCATGAATACGTAGGTGTCTGCCCACAATACTGGACATGGCAGCAGTCACCCTTGTCCCCCAAGACATCACTGTGAGCAAGAATGTCCACCTGACAGTACACGAGGACAGAAAACATCACTGTGTATAACAGTACATGTCTGAATATCTCTTCTAACAGCAGTACCATGCAGCTGAAGCAGCACAGATACAATCACCTACAGTACATATTATCCCCTGCACAGTTTGTCCCCATATTGTCAAATGATCGACGGATACCCTGCAGAAATAGTATGCTACCTGTAGGTGTAAA
>NC_056737.1:682944624-682962124 GCF_019279795.1 Protopterus annectens | reverse complement strand
TACATGTTTTAATAACTACCATATCAGTGCTATGTTTATGAGGGAACCCCATCTGTAGGGTTATCTGCAGACTGGGCAGTGTGTGGTGCCTTTTGTTTCATGTGTTACCCACAGAGCACCCATCTGTGTACTGCAGAAGGTAGTGTGAAGATTGCAATCTGTAGATGGTCACAGCCATGAGATATACTGACTTCATATCCCTCATAGGACATATGTTGCACCAAACCTTGTTACAACAGTAAATGTATGAGGTTATCACAGCAACATGTCAATATTGGCCCTGTGTATGTGCCTCCAGCCACAACTCTGTCAATATTTGTACATATGTCATCAGTAAGAGGTGCATATGTGCTGTACACCATAATTAATGACATCATAACTGATAACAAGCCAGTGAGGTATCAGACTGCTACACATGTTATGTATAGTAGGGGTTATATATGATGACATCACCTGGACATTCTGTGGTTGTGTGTACAGTACTGAGGTCTGTGCACGTAAGGTAAATGTCGGCTGTGTGTGTATTGATAATATGTACTTTGGCCTGTGTACAGACTGTGGTAGATGTCATTGTTCTTGGTCCCATTCTATCTGATGTTACATGCTGCTCCACTGCATGTTACCCTATCGGTTTACATGTTTGTAGGGCCATACACACACATGTCCCATACCACAGACAGGCATTGGACCACACAGTGTAGCGGTCCAGTATATGTATGGTTAGTGTGTGTGTGGCACATATGATGATGGTGTTGAACAAATAGTCCATATACTGTAATATAACACTAGCTTACCATACGTGGCTGTGGCTGTGTTCACATTGGCTGTGGTTATGCACTTTCACACTGATGTATTGTACTCTGTGCTGTGACATGCCTGTAGAACCTGCAATATATGCAGGTACATGTGCATTCCCCCATAGGAAATGTAGGCCAATGTTGAACCAGTCTGCTTGTAGCCTGCACAGTGCTTTGTTACATGCCTTGCAGCTTAATGTACGTACCCAGTGAGATGTCTTTGCCCAGATACTTGCCAGATGTACTGCTGCTGGTCCTCCCTTAACAGTCATGTATGTCATACAGAGCAGTGGGATGCTGTACAAATGTATGTCAATATATAGTGGGTAGTATATGGCCATGACACCTTTGTACCAGTGGTTATTATGTGTCAGGACTGAAAGGGGTGTGTGAATGCATAACCTATGGGGGCAAATGTATAACAGTCATTACGTGTTATACCCATCTACATGGCTGTTAATATCCATATTGTCAGGCTTGGTCCACATGTCTTGCACTATGGGGTTCTGTGCACATCTCTGGACTGTCCAGAGTGTGTCAGAATGTCCACATATATTAGCCAATATCTCTGCTGTAGTCCACAGGAGCATTACGTGCTAGCAGCGGTACTGTACTGTGATGTCCTTAGGATGCCTGTCAGTAGGTGCACATTTTAAAAGCAGATGTGACTGCATACACACACCATGTCTGTGAAGACAATCCCTATTACAGTAGCAATAGTCTACAAATATACCTGCTATACACACCTGACATCCCCTTGCACTATGGAGATGGGACTATAGGGGCTGATATAGGGATACACACCATGTTCAAGACATATGGTGAAAATATATGCATATATAATTATCCAGATATCTATATGGATATATACACATGTACATATCGACATTTATATAGATGGATATGTATATGAACATATATATATATATATATATATATATATATATATATGTATATATATACATATAAACACCCAGATATATACGTATACAGAGCAATATATGTCTACACATATACAGATGGGCTGTGAGTATATCACACTGCCATTCCTGCCATCAGTCCACTGCTGTTGTATCCCCCACACATACGGTGGGGATGGGGCCATATATGTGTGGGATTCACCTACATAATACATGTGTGCCCTTATGCACTCCAGAAGCCAGTGTATGTAACAGTGGTATATGGCCCTGTATTATTGAGTCTAGGGGGATGCACCATAAATAACCTAGGCTGTTACAACATGTGGGGGTATCAGGGGTGAGCTGCCTTAAGGTATCTGTATGTACATTATCATACAATTCACCTATATTTAAATTAATTACATAAATTGGGTTAATGCAGGCCTACTGCCTCCTGCCATACAGACTGTTATGTTTGTCAGTGTGCTTGTGATGGTGTCAGTTATGCCTTTTTATGTAACAGTTACATCCCATTGTGTCAGCTGAGGTCTTTACCACCTAGTGATTGTGTACAGAGTGTAGATAGAGGCTGCTGAACTATACACCTGCATTACTTACTGTTGATTATTTGGTATCCTGTGGCCCAGTCTGTCTTTACTATTGTACTATTTGAAGGGTTCTGCCTGGACAGCAACATTTGTAAACCTTTCCAGACTACTGTATTAGTATAACTGTTTCACAGTTGCATTACTCTGTTTATATGGATGTCAGTGTCTGAACAGCTATATGACATGGTATATACAACTGTAATAGTACATAAATAAAGGTTTTCCATTTATGCAAACCTGTGTGTGGTGTTATATCCTATGACCTCTCTGTGGGTATATGTTGCAGGCAATGATTGTCATGTGTATGGGTGGCTCATACAGTGTCCAGTTGTTAAGGTGTTAACTGTAGGCATAGTGGCTGTTCCATATTGTGTGCACCTTCTACATATATATCTTACTATACATATCTCTGAGTGTGTATGTGTATGTGTATATATATATATATATATATATATATATATATATATATATATATATATATATATATATATATGCATATCTGTATCTGCATATATGTGTCTGTGTATATGTATCCTAGGGATGTTGATAGCTTCCACATTGTACATTACCTATGGAAGCCAGACTGTACTTCATGATATGTTACCGATACCAGCCTGACATCATACAGATGAGATGGAGTACTGTTAACATCTTGTGCCCATGTCGTGTCAGGTCCTGGTTATGGGATCTGCAACACTTGGTAGTGTATTGCAGGGCGGATGTGTTTGGCTGTGGGGAGGGGGTATACCTATTCATACAAGATGTTTATTGTTTGGGGCCTCTCAACCCCATTAACAGTGCATGTGGACATATATATTTTTATTTTCCCATTGTTATCTACAGATGTATGTCCGTATATACCGATATATATATATATATATATATATATATATATATATATATATATATAATCTGCTTACATAAATATAACTATGTCCATATATACCTACATAGATATATATATCTGCTTACATATATATAACTTGCTGTATATATTTAGACATATAGATGTAGACATATATATCTATAGATGTAGGCATTTGTATGTATATATGTTTATGTGTATATATATATATATATATATATATATATATATATATATATATATATATATGTGTGTGTGTGTGTGTGTGTGCGTGTGTGTGCATATATTTATATATATATACATATATAGATATGTTGTATCTCTTCAAATATTAATATATATATACACACATATACATCTACATGTTGAAATATATTTATTCTCTGTTGAATGCTTGGCTGCATGATATGTTTGTGAAAACAACAGGGTTATGTATATCTGATATGGCTTAGTGGTAAATCGCTGTGGTGTGCAGGGTCATGGCTTCGAAACTTGCAAAAGCTGTTTATTTTGTTGCTGGGCAGAACAAGGGCCATTGGATACAGAGTGATTAAGGCACTTTTGAGCAGTTGTAAGTTGGTTTGCATGGAGGTAAGCACTGCTAACTTCCGGTTACAGTTTCATATACTTAGTTAGCTTCTAATTTGCTTAACCAGTGTAGGCATTGCTTACCTCCATGCAAACAGGCTTATACCTGCTTACTGCTGCTTAAAAGTGCTTTCTCCTGCTTCCAACTCTTTCTGCACAGACTCTGGCTATGTGTTGACCACATGCAGGTGTGCCGGGACATATCTAGAATATTTCCCTCTTCAACCTTTAGTGACTTGACACACATATACATGCTTTCCTACACAGTTATATTATGTAGCACAGTGTGTCTGACAGTGATCAGTGATACTTTATTATTCAGAGAAACTGCAACACTCACAATTCCCTACAATACCAGAGTGAACAGTACCAGTACAGGTTATAATGGTGTTTATTTCTCAGCACAGTGTTTGTGTCCGACGTATCTCTGGGAGCAATGTTTGTTAGCACTACCTTACTGTTGCCACACAAACTTCCAGATTACACATTAGTATTATGCACATACATCTCACTCTATTACAGTACACACTCTGGTCACAGCTTGACAACATGGAGGTGTAGATAGGACATACTTGGCATATTACTCTCCTAACAGTTTCAGGGGTTGCTACAGTGACAGGTTTGTTCTCATAGATGTTTGACAATCACTTGTATTACCTGTGTGCTGGCTAAACATCTGGGATCATTCCACAGACTTACCAGGGGGACAGAGGAACAGGCGGCAGATATGGCCCATATACTGGACATTCTGGCCTCATCTGTACAGTTGTGGGGTATGATTCTGTATGCAGACTACTACCACTGGCAGGATTCATACCATAGCTGTGTGCTAAAAAAACAACAGTTCACATCTCAGTTGCATGTGCTATTTGTGTTTTGTTGTCTGCATTTTCCTTGTTTTCAGTCTATGTGTCTCTCAGTTGTACTAAATGGCCTCTGGGGATTACACCAGTCATATAGCGGCATTCATACACAATCAATTTATGGTGCATGGTGTGGGTAACAGTGTTTAATACAACGGTACTATTACATGATTGCAAATCTACATTACCATATGATACCAGAGTATACACATGCAGTCCAGCAGTTAGACCTTTATTGTCAGGCTATTACACTTTTATTTATATATGAACTATATGAGACTCTTCCTGCGATATTCTCCAGTGTATGCAGTACTTGCCTTGAACAATACAGGTTTTATATAGGCAATTGATATACTACTACTTTTAGTTTTATTTCCTATGACAGTAAATGCAAGAATATTATTGACCTGCCTTGCATCGCAACCTCGTTAGGTGACTGATGTGGGCCTCCTGGTTCATGGCCCACTCCATTGGAGCTGTGGGGGACATAAGAGGAATATTTAGCCATACCTATCCATGATATACACGAGCTGGAAATTATTACACACATAGTGGGGTGATACACACAACTGGAACATCCCCTGCCACTCTAGCCTCTTGGATCCACTGCTCCAAGAGGTCCCCCTTACGCCACTTCAGGTCAGCCTTGTGATGCCTGACCTGCTCACCAGTTCGGGGTATGCCATTGGCACTGGTGAGGTTATGGGCGAGATGGTCCCAGTCTCCACCTTATATTGGGAGCCCTGTTACTGCCCCTGCAGTAGTCTCTGATCATGGTCTTTGTCAAGGAGTCCTGCCATGACTCTGGGCTCCTGGATGCATCAGCACTGTGCCCAAAAGTGGTCACCATCTCCCCTTCCTGACATGGTGCCTGCAAGGGGAAGCTACAACCAGTTATGAGATGTATTCCCGCTTCTTGGGTTTAAGCAGGGCCGATTTCCTGCACTTTTCCATGATTGACCAGTTTTGAAAAGGCTAGGCTATGGGAAAACCTACTTACCTAGGGTTGGCATTGTTTAAAGGGGTTTACCTATGGGCACACTGAGTTAGCTAACCTACACATTGCTTACACCTCCAAAGCTGGACTGTGCAATGCTTAGCATTGCTTACATTAGACTTTGCATTATAATTCCTTTTTGGCATTGATTTATTATTCATTACAACTTATATGTATGCCTGGTATCCATGATTCATGTGTCTGTACACTGTATGGGGTCCTTGTGTTTTATTGGGAACTTCAACACTTTTTTACAATTACACCTGACTTCTGGGCTAACTGCTGTACTCCAGTTCACATATTTATGTTATGTAGTGGGTTAAGGCACATATGTCTATATACTGATTCCTTTCACAAGTTCAATTTGATTTTACTTTGATGAAGACTTGTTTGCTGATACCTCATTCTTCTGTACTTCTATGATGGCTTGGTGGTTCACTACTGTCACTATGGTGTATAGGGTCCTGGGTTCAAGCCGTGTGTGGCTGTTTATTTGGTTGATGGGCAGAACAAGGGCCATTGGATGCAGAGTGATTAAGGCACTTTTGAGCATTTGTAAGCAGGTTTTCTCAGGTTTGTGCGAGGGTAAGCAATGCCAACCTCCGGTTACATATGCTTACAGAGAGTTAGCTTCAGGATTGCTTAACCTGTGTGCGCATTGCTTACCCCCGCACAAAAGGGCTTAAACCCAATTACAAGTCCTTAAATATGCTTACTACTGCTTATTGGTGCTTAAACCTGCTTACTAGTGCTTTATTCATTATGATATTGACACTTCACATGTGCATTTACTGCAGTACTCCAGTTCATAAATATATGTTATTTAGTGGGTTATGCAACATAAATATTAGTCATAACGTGCTTTGCCATGGAAAATGGAATGTGCTGCAGTGGGACCTGAACAGGGAATGCCTGATCATAAGGTGAATGCTCTGCCCACTACACTATTGCTATGCTGCTTCATTTGCATATATCTTCCTTGTTATCCTCTTCAGCCATTTAAGCTGCGTTATCCATAGCTAAGCGATGGGCACACCCGCGCACCTACGGTTAGCTTTCATTGGATTTTTTTAAAAAAAATACGCAGGTTTGTTCATTTTATTTCTGTATACTTTTGCTGTTATACATGAGGGGCACTGTTGGTGGGGATATGCGGACACCTATGAGCCATCTCGCTGATTTCTTATCCCTTTCTGCTGTTCTTCACTGTGGGGGCATGTATATTCTGAGAGATCTACTCCCAGACACACCCCCTGCACTCTTACATGCTCCATGTAAGATTAGGAGCTCAGGCAGCATGCCTCATTACTATGCATGGCGCGCTGCCATCCTCCTAAACAGCTGTCTCCGTGCAGGACTAAGCTAGTCCTGCACAGAGGAACAGTACATCTGGGGTATAACTAATTAAAACAGTTCTATTTCCAGGGGTATTACGTATAGTACAAGATTTAGCTATTCCCCATCCTAAAGATGATATGCAAAATTTAATAAGCTAATGTTAAGCTTTCTGTGGTTTCCCCAAAAACCCAGAATTATCATCACACTAGACCATGTAATATAGGAGAAATCAGTTTCCCTAATATAGAATTGCATGTTAAGTGGCAATACCTAGATTGGTAAATTGGATGGACTCCTGCTACACATCCAGTAGGAAATTCTCGTACATATCCCCTGGGATTCAATAACACCTATACTGTGTGTGCAACATTCTGAGTGAACAGACAACACAGACATAACTCACACCTTCTTCCTCCTAGTTTTAGTTTTCCTGCTAATATTCTTGCAGCTTTAACTATTGACAGGGATTCATAAAGGTCACCACAAAGTGTAAACTACATGTACACTTAATGTAATCTTCCTGAGTGACTAGAAAGCACAAAAAATGTGATAAGAATGTTCTTGAATACATATTGTGTACACTTAGTGTACACTTTATTGAATCTGAGCCATCATTTTTAATCCCCTCCTGAAAAAATAGTTTCTCCTCTGAAGTAATAAATAATTCCTCATGGCCTTTAATTTGCACGTATATTCAAGTAAAAACAAGCAGTGTGCCAGTGAGGTAAAAATCACAACCATATAAAACACAAATACCTCATAAAGAATTGCCCAGAAAACCACCTGTAGTAGAACAAGCTTTAATGGTACTTCACAGTTAAAAACTCAGTACAGCAGTAAATAATTTTGAAAATGCATTTACAAGCATCTATATGCAATAAGTACTAGAAATGAAAATAATGGTTTATTTAGTCACCTATAAAATTCTCCCCTTTGCACTGATTTCCAATTTGGTATTTTACAGATAGTGAAGGAAGACATTAGGGGGAACCTTGGCAAAATAAACTGGAAACAATGGAAGCTTTTTGGCAACTGAGGTTAAATGCCAATACTAGTCCAGGTATTAATGATTGTTGTTCCCTAATGCCTATTTTGAAATACATATCTACTATTTTAACATGATTGTTTTAGTTTTTGATTTTAAATTACACTGGATCTTTAAGTAGTGATGATGTCACTAATTTTAACTGATAGGAGATGTTTTTTTTTCACTATTTAAACCACTTGTAAAGCTGTATATGTTGTTCTGATGAAGTCCTGAATTTTTATGGACGAAAGTGCTTGACTGGAGATTTTTAACTTCTGTACTGAGTTTTTGACTGGAAATGTTTTACTTCTGTACTGAGCTTTTAACTGTGAAGTACCATTAAAACTTGTCCTACTACAGGTGGTTTTCTGGGCAATTCTTTATGTGGTATTTGTGTTTTATATGGGCTTATATTCAGTTTAATATCTATTCCCCCACACAATCAAAATACATTAGTACTTTCTTAAAAAAAAAATCACAGCTATAACATTTAACAATCCAGATCTGAAACTATGGTTTGATACCCTAATTCCCTTTGGTATCACTAAAGGATTTGTGGAAGGGATCCAAGAGAAGAAATTCACTCAATGGTATAGGTACCTCAAAGGGATGGAAATAAAATCAGTACAGTCACTAAACTCAGAATACAGCCTAGATGATCAAGATTGGCTAATGTTACAGAGCATTAGATCTTATGCACAAAACAAATGTTTACTTTTATTCCAATCTTACTATAAGGAAACTCCCAAATTAATCAGTTAATTAAATGAAATTGTTCTTCACAGTAACAATCCAGAGTAACAGTCCAACAAATGTAATTTGTAAGCTACATAAAATATTAGCTATATATAATAATAATAACTTGAATAATACATTTTGGAGTCTTATTACTCTGGGGGAACCCAACTTATTATTTGATAACAATAAACCTTATCTATTAAAATCAGCAGGAAATACCTCACTAATACAATTTTTGACATATTAATTATTGGAAATTCTTAGACAGGGGTTTCTTAACATCATATAAATTAATATTTACTACAGATAAGAATATCCATTGTCAGAGATGTAAACAGTTTTGTAAAGCTGATTGGTCACATATATTCTATGAATGCTCATTTTTATCAAATTACTGGAAGAAGATATTTTTTTCCAGGCCTTGTGTTCAGAAAACTTTGAACTGGACAAATCAATAATATTACTTAACATGCCTGAGAACATTCAAATTATTTATTATTATTTATTTTATTTGAAGTTTGTTTGCCAGGATGGTCCATTGGGCCAAGTAAACCCATTTTCAATGGAGTCCTGGGGAGAAAAGCTCCATAGGTACAATATCAAGTGACAATATATAAGAGTAATACAATAGCATAATGTCAGGAAAAGAATAAAAATAAAATAAAATAAAATAAAGTAAAAAGAAAATACAATACAATACAATAATGCAATAAAATAAAATACAAAACAGTATTGTAATGTAAGATTGAACAGAAGAGTACATATAAGCATGTGAGAATGTTAATACAGCAGGAATGTGAAGTTTAGTGACAATTCATGTCAATTTAAAATTTTTTTTTTTTTTTTTTAGGAATGTTAAAGGAAGGATATAGTTAGAAGTAAATGCAGAATAATATAGACTTAAGAGATTATTTACGATGTGTGTATTCCCACAGGGATGTGATTATAGACTGGGGAGGTAAGGTGGTAGCTGGGGATGTTATGTAGGATGGTACATGAGCATTCCCAGTGAGAAGATAAGTATGGGTGATAAGGAAGTAGCTGGGATGTTATGTAGGATGAGAACAGGAGCATTCCCAGAGAGATGATAAATGTGTGTGTAGGAGAGTTTTGAAGATGGGAAGGTTGCTGGTGCTGCGGATATGAGGTGGGAGTGAGTTCCAGAGACGGGCAAGGGAAAATGAGAGTAAGAGTTTGCCTGCTGGATGGGCAGGTTTGTGGAGTTCAATTAGGTTCTGAGTGTTGGTTCTAAGGGGTCTGTTAGGTTGGTGTATGGTGAAGGTTGAGGTGAGTGAGGGACAGAGTGAGGGCTTGAAAATGAGCTTATGAACATGAGTTAGTTGAGTGTAGGTAAGGTAGTTAGGGAACTCTAGCCAGTTTAGTTTATGTAGGGCAGTACAGTGATGGGAGGAGGATCTGTGACCAGTGGTGAATTTAGCGATTTTGTTGTAACAGGAGGAGAGTTTAGTTTTGGTAGAGGATTTTAGGTTGGTTAGAAGTGGGGCCCCATATAGGAGGGAAGGGATTAGATATGTGGTAGAGATGAGGAGCCTAGTGGATGGAGAGAGGAAGCGAATATGGCGATAGAACATACCAAGTTTTTGGTGGTTTTTTTTAATGTTTGTTTGTATGTAGGAATCAAAACTAAACTGATTGTCAATGAGAGCTCCTAACAGTTTAGCAGAGGAAACAACTTCTATGGATGTGTTGTTGTGACTGGTTATAAGGAAAGAGTTTATGTCGATAGTTATGTTTTTGGATGGGGTGAATATCATGAGTTTGGTTTTTGATGGATTTAGAGCTAGGTGGTTTTCATGCATCCATCTTTCAGTTGTTGAGAAGGCATCCTGAGTTAGTTTTAAAAGGGAGGGAATGGAATTAGCAGTACAGATAATTGTAGAGTCGTCTGCATATTGGACTATTTTAGCATTTGGGATATTGTGGTGGAAGTCGTTAATGAAGATGTTGAACAGTAGGGGCCCTAATATGGAACCTTGGGGTACTCCAGTGACTGTGTTGAGGAATGAGGAGGTAGTTTTCTTCCATTTAACTGATTGTAGCCTATTGGCAAGGATAACTTGTAAACCAGTTGATACAGGTGGATGAAAGATGTAGGTTGGAGAGTTTGGTCAGGAGTAGGGAGTGGGAGATGGTATCAAATGCCTTAGATGGGTCTAGGAGGAGGGTGGAGACAATTTGGTTAGAATCTCTAGCTTTATTTACAGTTTCAAGGAAGGAGAGTAGTGCAGTAGTGGTGCTATGACCGGGTCTGAAACCATGTTGTGTTGTGGTTAGTAGGTAACTATTGATGAGGTATGGTAGTAGTTGTATGTGAATGCATTTTTCCAGGAGTTTGGAGATGGGAGATAAGATGGCTATGGGCCTAAAGTTAGAGATGTTATTATTGTTACCTCCTTTGTGGAGGGGAATAATGTAGGCTTTTTTCCAAATTTGGGGTACATAACCTTCTTGGATTGACCTATTTATAAGTATACAAATAGGGAACGCGATGGCATCAGCAGCTGTTTTTAGGAAGAAGGAAGGGATGCTATCAGGGGCATTTGAGCAAGGTTTTAATTTGTGAAGGAGTTTTTTATGGTAGATACAGGTATGGGTTTGAGAGAGAAGAGAGGGGTGTGGGAGGAGGAGGAATCTGAGGAGGAAAGGGTGGTGGGAATTTCTGGTTGGTGAGAGGAGTTGTTTGTGAATGATGATGTTAATTTAGATATGGAGTCAATGAAGAAGCTGTTAAATTGGGAGGCTAGGACAGTATCAGAAATATTGTGATCAGGGTGTGGGTTTTCTTTTTTGCCTGGGTTGAAGAGGGAGGAGATGCTGTCCCAGAATTCTTTGGGGTTGGTCTTGTGATTGTTTTGGAGGGTAATATAGTAGGATTTGCGGTCAGAAGTGATAAGTTTCTTAACTTTATTGCGGAGTATTTTGTATTCATTTAGGGTGGCTGGGGTCTTGCATTTATAGTGGTTTTTCAAGGTTTTGTCATGGAGGTGCATGATAGCTATGGTATTTTTGGTAAATTAATAAGGAAAACTGTTACCATTTATGGACCATTTTGGCCATGGTAAGGGAAAATATAACAAAGAGATGGAAATTATCACCACCACCAAAGTTTGAAGACTTCCTGTCTACTTTGCAAGAAGTAACTAAATAAATCTCCATCAAGAAAAACAGAATCTTTCCAAAGCTGTTAGTGACTTCTCCATGGACCAAAGTTCTCACATTGACTGAGATATATTCAGTCTCACACTGCTGTAAAAACTCTAACAATGTGTTATAAATGATATTGAATTAAGTGCTTGGAGATATCTTATAGTAATATTTTAGATGAATATTGAATCCATTGGCATGCTATGTGCATGTTGTTAATAGTTATTGTACTTGTTCTATATAATTCTTGTAGTTTTCTCTTTAATACAAAACCTTTGAGTGAAAAAAAGACTTTAAGGCATAGTGTTAACTGGTTCACTTTTGGTTTGATATGGCGTTGGTATTTATTCATGAAATAAAATTTCTGTTCTGAATATTTGTTCTTTCACATGACTACTGTGTAGCTTTCAAAATATACATATATACATATTTAAAAGCAAAACACTGACATTCATAATTTCTTGATTTGAGATAAAAATTTTGTACATTTGTGCATGTATTTATGTGTGTGTGTGTGTGTGTGTGTGTGTGTGTGTGTGTGTGTGTGTGTGTGTGTGTGTGTGTGTGTGTTTGGATTTTTGTATTTTACTTCAGTCTGTTGTCTATCTTTGGCTAAAGAACTCCTTTTTGTAAAACACATCAAGCAATATTGTTTCCAACCTCAAACATTTTTGTTAAAAAGGGTCAATCCACTAGACACAAGTTCCTATTTTTAGTGGTTATTTAAATTCAGTCACAGTTGTAAACTATGCACACAATTTCATCTTACTGAACTGACAGATGTAGGCTACAATTTTAAATGGTCCAACACAGTAAAAAAATAAACTCTAGCTGAAGGGAATGAAACAGAAATCAGCGTAGACTCCCACTTATTTTGAGCACATATTGTCGACCAGAGATAGTTGGTCATTGGTGTTGTAACTATGCATATTGTTTAAAATGTATTGTTTTGAAGTTTCTGGTAAAATACAATATAAAACAAACAAGGTGGGGGGCTACAACCCCCACACCCCCCAATGTGGAGGGCTGTGCCCCCCAACTATATATATGAACTCCAGGATTGCACTACAGTGGGGAAAAGGGCATATATCTATTACCTGTCTTACAGTACTCTACACAGTGCCATATATACTAAGTTCAGTTCAGGGAAACAAGATTCAGTGAAATGAGTTTTCAGCGATGTGATCGGGGTGAAATGAAATTCAGTGAAATGAGATTCAACGAAACAATGTAGACCCATATATATATATATAGATAGATAGATAGATAGATAGATAGATAGATAGATAGATAGATAGATAGATAAATATCCATGCTTCTGAACATTGTAAAATCTGCAGGATTAGCAAGGCACACACTGCAGTGTATATTGGTCTAAAGAATCAACAAGGCAGATGTAGATATTCATATAGTACTATGTTCCTGTTAGTGCAGGTATAACGAGTGCTGACTTAAGAATTTTTTCACACTTCCATGTGGGATTCAGAGACCAGAACACTTTTGCTCCTCACCTTCATCAGTATTGCACTTGAACAGGAGGAGAGCTAAAGCATAGATATTCCAACTGATGACAGAGATGCATCTCTGGGAAGTGGATAGAAATATGGGCAGCATAGTGGTGTGAGTGACAGTACCCTTACGCACATGCACTTTTTGCTTCCAGAGCCACTCCCAGCACTAGCCAAGTCAACAAAGAAAAAATAGACATCAGCACTTCCTTTGCAAGCAAACAGCTATCAGAGTAGTTCATGCGATCCCTGCAAATTCCCCTCCTACTTTTCTATGTTAACATTAGCAGAGTTGTACAAAAATTGTCACTAATGAAGGCAAATGCTTGCATCTGCATGCTGTGCCTTTATTCTCCTAACAAATACTCTATGCCCTCAGATATCACTGTTGAAGAGATCTGACTTCATCTGCAGTGTGCTTCCATGTATGCTTTTATTGCTTTTCCAGTGGGGGCCTTCTCTTGCTTCAGCCTTTAGATTGCCATCCAACATGGAAGCACATTTCTGCCATCCTGCATTTCATCATTATACTGCATTCCATGTTTAGTATACAGTCATCTGCTACATTAACTGGTAGCAAACAGAAAAGTGATATATTATTGTGGTTATGCTCCAGTGCTCCTCAGCTTGTAAATTATCATGGTTAGTACAGACATTTACTGCTGTATCTCCATGCTCTCTTATGCAAGTCAATTGTGTACTGCCACTCCTGTGCCTGTTGCCTATAAGGATGCTATATATACCAGCTGGTATAATGTATTATTGTTCTGACTGGCAGGGCTCTGCACATCAGTCATATTCTTAAATCTATCTGTCATATCTGAATCATGTAACTGTTGATGTTTCCATGGTTAACTATTCTGACAGGCTGTGCTTTAAATCAGCAATACTGTTTTTTTTTGTCACTTCTGTTGGCATACAGATGTAGAGTCCCGACTGTGACCAAAGGCACCTGATTTTAACAACTTAGGTGCCTATATGGTGCTGACACACAGGGAGGAGGAGAGTAAATAATCTTGGCCTGCTTACATTGTCTTGGGAGGTGGATGGAACAAGGATTCAAGCTTCAGGTGTTCCCAGTGTCAGATACTCTGGTAGAGCTTAGGGAACACTGGACACCAATGTACATTTGGGTAGGATTTATGAGCACATGATTCATAGAGATGGAGGGTTTCTTTGAAGAAGTCCATTGCATGTCAATGCCAGACCTGTAATGTGCATGGCACGAGGAAGGTATGGACTCAAACTGTTAATCCAATAGCTGTCAGTCCTTTTGTCTTCTCATGGCACCCATCATTATCAGTAGATGGGGTCTGGCACTTCCAAGCCAGCAGAGTTAAAGCCAGGTAAAAGTTGCATAAACTTGCAGCACTGAGGTTAGGATGGGCTTAAAGTTAGCCATGTTGTCATTGAGAAAAATAAAACCCCAATCTGTATATTAATTAACCTGCAGAGGAGAAAAAATGACTGCACTGTATTTTGCAGCATACTTCAGTTTTGTTATTTCTGCACTGTATTGTTTGGTGTTGCACCATTAGTCATCCATTGTAGAGTGTTACTGAATGCACTCCTGAATATCTCACTGGGCCAGTAGCAGTCCTTTGCTTCGTTAGTGTTACATAGTCTTCCTGCACCAGCACCGATCACTTTGCCTGGAACACATAGAGTGTAAGTCCCATATGATGCACTCTTTTAGTAAGTGATTTCTTCTTTCATTACGCTGCTATAGTGTCCACATATCTGTAGAGCTTCTCATGTTGCTGCAGTATGATGGCATAAAATTGTATTCTGCATGAAGGCTTTGTGACTGTAGACCTCACTCTTTACATGCCTCACTGCACACATTCTTGGTGTTTCCTTATGATACAAACGATGCACCCCTTTTTAGTGTGCACATCTGATTAATTTTATGTAGCAAAAACACAAATTATTTGCCTGTTAGTGTAAATCATGAAAGCAAGTGGTTGCCATGTACATAGGCAGTGTACTCCTGCTCTATTAGAGGGAGAGACTAAATTCCAGTCGCCTAACAATTCTTGTGGCTAGGTTAAATTGCGCACTGCTGGCTTTAAATCTCAGTCCTGTAGATTACAGTATTTGACATTGTGATTGACTAGTCAGGCCCCAATCTGGCTTGGTGTTTTATTTTTATTGTCATAACATCGTAACACTTTGCAGTTCTGGTGATGTTATGACAGTTTCTTGGTAAATACTGTTACACAGCATTTTACCTCTTGAAAAGAACTACCTTCTTGGAATTTTGTTGCTCAGATATCATTTTAGACAATAAAATAAACATTGTTTGGTAGAATATTATTTCAAAACAGCAAAGTATATTTATTTAGACTATCAACACTCCATTGTCTGCAATTGTATATACTTAAATAATGTATTAAATTAGTACACATCTACTTTGGTAACAAGTTCTAAGTTGTAAACCTATAAACGTAGTGAGTGATTTGTCTTTTATTATTGGTCTGACAAGTTATTTACAGTGCACATTCTTTCAAACTGCCACACAAACCTTTCTTTAGAGACTGAAATCAAAAAAGGTCTCCGTGTATCACTTTGCCCTGTCATTCTTTCATCTTGTTGCAGTAGAAGTCATTAGTAATCTTTTTCTTCTAACAGTTTGTGTTGCACCCGAGTATTTAAATCCTTTGTCTTTCCTTAACCAAAGCAGTAAGCAAAAGAAAGTGAAAAAACTAAACATTGTGTCTTTTTAATGAACATTATGGGTACTGTAAATATAGAACTTTTGACATAACAATTTCCTACATTTTACTTTTTGCTTTCCCTCAGACTGGGGGCATTTATAATAATATTGGCAATGGAGAAGTAAAAAACACTCTATCTCTATAGTTGCATTGGGGTCAGAAAGTCAGCAAGTGCAAACTTTTGTTTTAAGGTTAATATGCCGCATTGTTTCCTTAATCCCAAATTGTTGCCTAGCATCAAGGATTTTCTTTGAAAGAAAACCATCTTGATCCTATAGTTCTTGGAAAGATTTATTTCTTAGAACTGGCAGACTTTTTATATAAACATGGTTTTCAGACTGTACTGATACATCCTGAAATCATTGAATGCAAATTCTCAAGTAAGTAGGTTGGCCTTAAAATCAATGGGATGGACAAATAAATATAAAATGAAAATATGAACTATTCTATTCACTGTTAACAGAAAAAAAATGGACTGAAGGTCAACAAGTATCATCGGTGGGGCATCAGATCATTCCTTTAATAAATATCAATAGTTACTGTCAGATTGTCAAATATATGTATCATCATCATCTTTCGGCTGTTCCCGTTAGGGGTTGCCACAGCAGATCACCTGTTTCCATTTCTTCCTGTCCTCTGCATCTTGCTCTGTCACACCAACCACCTGCATGTCCTCTCTCACCACATCCATAAACCTTATCTTAGGCCTTCCTCTTTTCCTGTTACCTGGTAGCTTCATTCTTAGCATCTTTTTCCCAATAAACTCAGCATCCGTCCTCAGCACATGACCAAACCAATGTAATCGTGCCTCTCTGGCTTTGTCTCCAAACCTTCCAACCTGGGCTGACCCTCTAATATACTTATTCCTAATCCTGTCCATCCTCGATACACCCAGTGCAAATCTTAACATCTTTAATTCTGCCACATCCAACTCAAACGCCTGCCTTTTTGTCAATGCCACTGTCTCCAACCCATATAACATAGTTGGTCTCACTACCCTCTTGTAGACCTTCCCTTTCACTCTTACAGGTACTCGTCTGTCACAAATCACTCCTGACACTCTTCTCCACCCACTCCATCCTGCCTGTACTCTCTTCTTCACCTCTCTTCCACACTCACCGTTACTCTGAACTATTGACCCCAAGTATTTAAACTCATCCACCTTCGCCACCTCTACTCCTTGCATCCTCACCATTCCTCTATCCTCCCTCTCATTCACACACATATATTCTGTCTTAGTCCTGCTGACCTTCATTCCTCTTCTCTCTAGAGCATATCTCCATCTCTCCAGGGTCTCCTCCACCTGTTCTATACTCTCACTACAGATCACAATGTCATCTGCAAACATCATAGTCCACGGGGACTCCTGTCTGATCTCGTCTGTCAACCT